>NC_143037.1:5432500-5517500 GCF_057628025.1 Oncorhynchus mykiss | reverse complement strand
GAAGGTAATTACTGCATAATGTCAATGGGGCCTCTGTTCCATTTGGTGTCAGTGTTCTCTAACGGAATCCTCTGTTCCATTTGGTGTCAGTGTTCTCTAGCGGAATCCTCTGTTCCATTTGGTGTCAGTGTTCTCTAACGGAATCCTCTGTTCCATTTGGTGTCAGTGTTCTCTAGCGGAATCCTCTGTTCCATTTGGTGTCAGTGTTCTCTAACGGAATCCTCTGTTCCATTTGGTGTCAGTGTTCTCTAGCGGAATCCTCTGTTCCATTTGGTGTCAGTGTTCTCTAAAGGAATCCTCTGTTCCATTTGGTGTCAGTGTTCTCTAACGGAATCCTCTGTTCCATTTGGTGTCAGTGTTCTCTAGCGGAATCCTCTGTTCCATTTGGTGTCAGTGTTCTCTAACGGAATCCTCTGTTCCATTTGGTGTCAGTGTTCTCTAGCGGAATCCTCTGTTCCATTTGGTGTCAGTGTTCTCTAACGGAATCCTCTGTTCCATTTGGTGTCAGTGTTCTCTAGCGGAATCCTCTGTTCCATTTGGTGTCAGTGTTCTCTAACGGAATCCTCTGTTCCATTTGGTGTCAGTGTTCTCTAACGGAATCCTCTGTTCCATTTGGAGTCAGTGTTCTCTAACGGAATCCTCTGTTTCATTTGGAGTCAGTGTTCTCTAACGGAATCCTCTGTTTCATTTGGAGTCAGTGTTCTCTAGCGGAATCCTCTGTTTCATTTGGAGTCAGTGTTCTCTAACGGAATCCTCTGTTCCATTTGGTGTCAGTGTTCTCTAGCGGAATCCTCTGTTTCATTTGGAGTCAGTGTTCTCTAACGGAATCCTCTGTTCCATTTGGTGTCAGTGTTCTCTAACGGAATCCTCTGTTTCATTTGGAGTCAGTGTTCTCTAACGGAATCCTCTGTTCCATTTGGTGTCAGTGTTCTCTAGCGGAATCCTCTGTTTCATTTGGAGTCAGTGTTCTCTAACGGAATCCTCTGTTCCATTTGGTGTCAGTGTTCTCTAGCGGAATCCTCTGTTTCATTTGGAGTCAGTGTTATCTAACGGAATCCTCTGTTTCATTTGGAGTCAGTGTTCTCTAGCGGAATCCTCTGTTTCATTTGGAGTCAGTGTTCTCTAACGGAATCCTCTGTTCCATTTGGTGTCAGTGTTCTCTAGCGGAATCCTCTGTTTCATTTGGAGTCAGTGTTCTCTAACGGAATCCTCTGTTCCATTTGGTGTCAGTGTTCTCTAACGGAATCCTCTGTTTCATTTGGAGTCAGTGTTCTCTAACGGAATCCTCTGTTCCATTTGGTGTCAGTGTTCTCTAGCGGAATCCTCTGTTTCATTTGGAGTCAGTGTTCTCTAACGGAATCCTCTGTTCCATTTGGTGTCAGTGTTCTCTAGCGGAATCCTCTGTTTCATTTGGAGTCAGTGTTATCTAACGGAATCCTCTGTTCCATTTGGTGTCAGTGTTCTCTAACTAAATCCTCTGTTCCATTTGGTGTCAGTGTTCTCTAGCGGAATCCTCTGTTTCATTTGGTGTCAGTGTTCTCTAACAGAATCCTCTGTTCCATTTGGTGTCAGTGTTCTCTAACGGAATCCTCTGTTCCATTTGGTGTCAGTGTTCTCTAGCGGAATCCTCTGTTCCATTTGGTGTCAGTGTTCTCTAACGGAATCCTCTGTTCCATTTGGTGTCAGTGTTCTCTAGCGGAATCCTCTGTTCCATTTGGTGTCAGTGTTCCCTAACGGAATCCTCTGTTTCATTTGGTGTCAGTGTTCTCTAGCGGAATCCTCTGTTCCATTTGGTGTCAGTGTTCTCTAACGGAATCCTCTGTTCCATTTGGTGTCAGTGTTCTCTAGCGGAATTCTCTGTTCCATTTGGTGTCAGTGTTCTCTAACGGAATCCTCTGTTCCATTTGGTGTCAGTGTTCTCTAACGGAATCCTCTGTTCTATTTGGTGTCAGTGTTCTCTAACGGAATCCTCTGTTCCATTTGGTGTCAGTGTTCTCTAACGGAATCCTCTGTTCCATTTGGTGTCAGTGTTCTCTAACGGAATCCTCTGTTCCATTTGGTGTCAGTGTTCTCTAACGGAATCCTCTGTTCCATTTGGTGTCAGTGTTCTCTAACGGAATCCTCTGTTCCATTTGGTGTCAGTGTTCTCTAACGGAATCCTCTGTTCCATTTGGTGTCAGTGTTCTCTAACGGAATCCTCTGTTCCATTTGGTGTCAGTGTTCTCTAACGGAATCCTCTGTTCCATTTGGTGTCAGTGTTCTCTAACGGAATCCTCTGTTCCATTTGGTGTCAGTGTTCTCTAAAGGAATCCTCTGTTTCATTTGGTGTCAGTGTTCTCTAACGGAATCCTCTGTTCCATTTGGTGTCAGTGTTCTCTAACGGAATCCTCTGTTCCATTTGGAGTCAGTGTTCTCTAACGGAATCTTCTGTTCCATTTGGTGTCAGTGTTCTCTAACGGAATCCTCTGTTCCATTTGGTGTCAGTGTTCTCTAACGGAATCCTCTGTTCCATTTGGTGTCAGTGTTCTCTAACTAAATCCTCTGTTCCATTTGGTGTCAGTGTTCTCTAACGGAATCCTCTGTTCCATTTGGTGTCAGTGTTCTCTAACTAAATCCTCTGTTCCATTTGGTGTCAGTGTTCTCTAACGGAATCCTCTGTTCCATTTGGTGTCAGTGTTCTCTAGCGGAATCCTCTGTTCCATTTGGTGTCAGTGTTCTCTAGCGGAATCCTCTGTTCCATTTGGTGTCAGTGTTCTCTAGCGGAATCCTCTGTTCCATTTGGTGTCAGTGTTCTCTAACGGAATCCTCTGTTCCATTTGGTGTCAGTGTTCTCTAACTAAATCCTCTGTTCCATTTGGTGTCAGTGTTCTCTAACGGAATCCTCTGTTCCATTTGGTGTCAGTGTTCTCTAACGGAATCCTCTGTTCCATTTGGTGTCAGTGTTCTCTAACGGAATCCTCTGTTCCATTTGGTGTCAGTGTTCTCTAACGGAATCCTCTGTTCCATTTGGTGTCAGTGTTCTCTAGCGGAATCCTCTGTTCCATTTGGTGTCAGTGTTCTCTAACGGAATCCTCTGTTCCATTTGGTGTCAGTGTTCTCTAGCGGAATCCTCTGTTCCATTTGGTGTCAGTGTTCTCTAACGGAATCCTCTGTTCCATTTGGTGTCAGTGTTCTCTAACGGAATCCTCTGTTCTATTTGGTGTCAGTGTTCTCTAAAGGAATCCTCTGTTCCATTTGGTGTCAGTGTTCTCTAACGGAATCCTCTGTTCCATTTGGTGTCAGTGTTCTCTAGCGGAATCCTCTGTTCCATTTGGTGTCAGTGTTCTCTAACGGAATCCTCTGTTCCATTTGGTGTCAGTGTTCTCTAGCGGAATCCTCTGTTCCATTTGGTGTCAGTGTTCTCTAAAGGAATCCTCTGTTCCATTTGGTGTCAGTGTTCTCTAACGGAATCCTCTGTTCCATTTGGTGTCAGTGTTCTCTAACGGAATCCTCTGTTCCATTTGGTGTCAGTGTTCCCTAACGGAATCCTCTGTTCCATTTGGTGTCAGTGTTCTCTAACGGAATCCTCTGTTCCATTTGGTGTCAGTGTTCTCTAGCGGAATCCTCTGTTCCATTTGGTGTCAGTGTTCTCTAGCGGAATCCTCTGTTCCATTTGGTGTCAGTGTTCTCTAACGGAATCCTCTGTTCCATTTGGTGTCAGTGTTCTCTAGCGGAATCCTCTGTTCCATTTGGTGTCAGTGTTCTCTAACGGAATCCTCTGTTCCATTTGGTGTCAGTGTTCTCTAGCGGAATCCTCTGTTCCATTTGGTGTCAGTGTTCTCTAACGGAATCCTCTGTTCCATTTGGTGTCAGTGTTCTCTAGCGGAATCCTCTGTTCCATTTGGTGTCAGTGTTCTCTAACGGAATCCTCTGTTCCATATAGTGTCAGTGTTCTCTAAAGGAATCATCTGTTCCATTTGGTGTCAGTGTTCTCTAACTGAATCCTCTGTTCCATTTGGTGTCAGTGTTCTCTAACGGAATCCTCTGTTCCATTTGGTGTCAGTGTTCTCTAACGGAATCCTCTGTTCCATTTGGTGTCAGTGTTCTCTAAAGGAATCCTCTGTTCCATTTGGTGTCAGTGTTCTCTAACTAAATCCTCTGTTCCATTTGGTGTCAGTGTTCCCTAACGGAATCCTCTGTTCCATTTGGTGTCAGTGTTCTCTAACGGAATCCTCTGTTCCATTTGGTGTCAGTGTTCTCTAACGGAATCCTCTGTTCCATTTGGTGTCAGTGTTCTCTAACGGAATCCTCTGTTCCATTTGGTGTCAGTGTTCTCTAACGGAATCTTCTGTTCCATTTGGTGTCAGTGTTCTCTAACGGAATCCTCTGTTCCATTTGGTGTCAGTGTTCTCTAACGGAATCCTCAATTCCATTTGGTGTCAGTGTTCTCTAACTGAATCCTCTGTTACTTTGTTGTCAATTGACTCTTTGTCGTAGACTGCCATTAAACTCTTGGCATTGTAAACACTAAATGGCATCTGAGTGAGATATCTCTGCAGTTTGGTTATATTCTGAGTGAGATATCTCTGCAGTTTGGTTATATTCTGAGTGAGATATCTCTGCAGTTTGGTTATATTCTGAGGTGAGATATCTCTGCAGTTTGGTTATATTCTGAGTGAGATATCTCTGCAGTTTGGTTATATTCTGAGTGAGATATCTCTGCAGTTTGGTTATATTCTGAGTGAGATATCTCTGCAGTTTGGTTCTATTCTGAGTGAGATATCTCTGCAGTTTGGTTATATTCTGAGTGAGATATCTCTGCAGTTTGGTTCCCAGGTTGTTATATTCTGAGTGAGTTATCTCTGCAGTTTGGTTATATTCTGAGTGAGATATCTCTGCAGTTTGGTTATATTCTGAGTGAGATATCTCTGCAGTTTGGTTCTATTCTGAGTGAGATATCTCTGCAGTTTGGTTATATTCTGAGTGAGATATCTCTGCAGTTTGGTTCCCAGGTTGTTATATTCTGAGTGAGTTATCTCTGCAGTTTGGTTATATTCTGAGTGAGATATCTCTGCAGTTTGGTTATATTCTGAGTGAGTTATCTCTGCAGTTTGGTTATATTCTGAGTGAGATATCTCCGCAGTTTGGTTATATTCTGAGTGAGATATCTCTGCAGTTTGGTTATATTCTGAGTGAGATATCTCTGCAGTTTGGTTATATTCTGAGTGAGATATCTCCGCAGTTTGGTTATATTCTGAGTGAGATCTCCGCAGTTTGGTTATATTCTGAGGTGAGATATCTCTGCAGTTTGGTTCTCAGGTGGTTATATTCTGAGGTGAGATATCTCTGCAGTTTGGTTCCCAGGATGTTATATTCTGAGTGAGATATCTCTGCAGTTTGGTTATATTCTGAGTGAGATATCTCTGCAGTTTGGTTATATTCTGAGTGAGATATCTCTGCAGTTTGGTTATATTCTGAGTGAGATATCTCTGCAGTTTGGTTATATTCTGAGTGAGATATCTCTGCAGTTTGGTTATATTCTGAGTGAGATATCTCTGCAGTTTGGTTATATTCTGAGTGAGATATCTCTGCAGTTTGGTTCCCAGGATGTTATATTCTGAGGTGAGATATCTCTGCAGTTTGGTTATATTCTGAGTGAGATATCTCTGCAGTTTGGTTCTCAGGTTGTTATGTTCTGAGTGAGATATCTCTGCAGTTTGGTTATATTCTGAGTGAGATATCTCTGCAGTTTGGTTCTCAGGTGGTTATATTCTGAGGTGAGATATCTCTGCATTTGGAGTTTGGCTAAATCTGTATGACTTTGATGTAAATCACCTTGTTTGAAAATACAAATACGCGTTATCATCTCACTTGTTGCTTTGCAAAAACGTTTTAGATTTCTTTATGACTTTGATATTGTTACATTGTAGGTAAAAACATTGAATCTAAATCAAATATTGTACATGTTTTCCCTGACTTGCAAAAACTTTGATCAAAATGTTTTAGACTGTCTTAATTCTTCTCTTTAATCTGTAAACCTCTCTGCTCCTGTCTTTGTCTGGCTCCACAACTCTGGGACAGCTCCAACACGCCTCACAGATTGTGAACCATTAGACTCATTTCAAAAAGTCTCAGGCAGGACAGCACACTGATTACAACCTCCCACCCCTGCTCTCCCCCTTACACACCCTCCATCTGCAATCTCTCTCTCCATCTGGTTCTCTCTCTCTCATCCCCACAGCCCTGGGTCTGTAAATAGAGAGCGAGAGAGAGAGCGAGAGAGAGAGAGAGCGAGGTCCGGAGGTAGATCACTTTAATTCTGCTTCAGGGATCTTTTTCAAAAAAGGACTCAAAGACCTCAGAACCGCTGACCGGTAGTTGAACCCGACAAGGGCCGATCAGTAACACACACACACACACACACACACACACACACACACACACACACACACACACACACACAATGCTAGCCAGCCGGTCGCTAGTAAACACGACCATATTCTCTCATACTGTCTCCACTCCTCTCCTCTCTCCATCGCTGCTCCTTTGTTCCTCCCTCCATTTGGGAGTCGTCTGTTTGTGTATGTGCTCTGTGTTTGCTTGTTTGGATAACAGTGGGAACAACCACTCTGGGGTCATTGATATTATTAGGCTTTCCTCTGTGAGAAAGAGGTGATTCTATTGATGATTTTAAAAGTAAGGAACTTCAGCCAGATGAGTATCTCGTTAAGTTGTTGTTTGTGATTGTTTCTTATTTTCGGAGGAGATGACCTAAATTAAGGGGGGAGGAGTCACTGTGTTCATGTGGGAGGAGTCAGTTGGCATCTCTCTGAGATGTCATTATGAGAAGGCGGAGTTGAGTTGAGGGTTCTAATTTTTAATTTTATGGTTTTAGGCGAGCTAGTTCAGCGTTTCATTGGGCTCCTGAGTAGCGTAGTGGTCTAAGACACTGTCTTTCAGTACAAAAGGTGACACTGTAGTCTCTGGTTCGAATCCAGGCTGTATCATATCTGATCGTGTCCCATAGGGTGGCGCGCAATTGGCCAGGGGTAGGCCATCATTGTAAATAATAATTTATTCTTAACTGACTTGCCTAGTTGAATAATTTTAATAAAAATTATGCAAAATTGTAAGCCGTCTTGGGTCCCGAGGAGAGAGAACCACTGACTTAGATCCTCACCATCTATTCCACAGCCTAGCTGGGGAAACACACGCTTCTCTCTCTCATACACACAACAAAACTGCTTCTAAATGGTACCAGATAGGGGAGATCTCTGGGCTGTAACCATAGCAGAACACCTTTTTGATGGCTATATAGAACCTTTTTTGAAGGTTCTATAAAGAACCATCCTTATGAGGTTCTAAATTGATTATCTAAATGATGGTGCTATAAAGAACAATTTTCTAAGGTTCTATAAAATAACCATTAAAAAAGGTTCTATATAGCACCAAACAAAGGGTTCTGCCATGGTTACAACCCTTTTTGGGGATATATAGAACCCTTTTTTTATGGTTATTTAGAGAACCTTTACGGAGAATGGTTCTGTAAAGAACCTTTCTCAATCTGATATCGTTGTAGATCATTTTGAGGAACAATACAGTTTCTTTTTTTAATTCTGGTCAGCCATATTGTCAAAATTTCATAGGTGTCATTATTAATTGACAAGTTGAATCTAGTGAGCTACCTCTGGAACAGAATTGAGAACCACCGACTTGATTTAGACCAAAATTATCAATTGATACAAGACACTGTGACTGGCCATAATCTTGTATAACATAACACAACTATTTAGATACACAGGAGTGACACTCTCTTTGCTCACAGCAAAAAAAATGCTGTGAGCGAATCACACCCCAAAATATTTATAATTAAACATTTGTACACTGAATAAACATGTAAAACACATGTAAAGATTTAATTGAAATAAAAGATCACAGACATTTTTCATATGCAAAAAAAAAAGTACAAAAAAATGTTTGTGCACAAATTTGTTTACATCCCTTTCAAGTCAGCAGTTCTCCTTTGCCACGATAATCCATCCATCTGACAGGTGTGACATTTCAAGAAGCTGATTAAACAGCATGATCATTACACAGGTGCACCTTGTGCTGGGGACAATAAAATGGTCACTCTAAAATGTGCAGTTTTTTGTCACACAACACAATGCCACAGATGTATCATGTTTTGAGGGGGCGTGCAATTGGCATGCTGACTGCGGGAATGTCCACTAGAGCTGTTGCCAGAGAATTTAATGTTCATTTCTCTACCATAAGCCTCCTCCAACGTTATTTTGGAGAATTTGGCAGTACGTCCAACCGCAGACCACGTGTAAACACGCCAGCCCAGGACCTCCACATTCGGCTTCTTCACATGCGGGATCATCTGAGGATCAGCCACCCGAACAACTGTTAGATATCGT
Organism: Oncorhynchus mykiss; assembly: GCF_057628025.1. Taxonomy (NCBI): domain Eukaryota; kingdom Metazoa; phylum Chordata; class Actinopteri; order Salmoniformes; family Salmonidae; genus Oncorhynchus; species Oncorhynchus mykiss. Next base: position 5,509,101 of record NC_143037.1, on the reverse strand, counting down.
CTCAGGGAAGCTCATCTGCGTGCTCGTCGTCCTCACCAGGGCCTTGACCTGACTGCAGTTTGGTGTTGTAACTGCCTTCAGTGGACGAATGCTCACCTTCAATGGCCACCGGCTGGCTGGAGAAGTGAACTCTTCACGGATAAATCCCAGTTAGTTACCGGGCAGATGGCAGACAGCGGGTATGGCTTCGTGTGGGCGAGCAGTTTGCTGATGTCAACGTTGGGAACAGAGTGCCCAATGGTGGCGGTGGGGGTTGTAGTATAGACCACTTTCTGTGTTTGCAAACATTGCCGCAAGAGGGCAGAACAAGGAGAAACTCTATTTACATGTTGCTTATGAGTGCATTTCATACTACTTTTTCGATTATAACTCGATTCTAAGGCTCGTATAAATGTCCTGCTTAAAACCTGTTAAGGATATGGCAGACATACGCCCCCTTTGGAGAGATTGGGTACCCCTAGTAAACTGGAAAAAACATCTGTCAAAAATTGCTAATATATGCAAATAAAAATTATTATTGGATAGAAAACACTCTAAAGATTATAAAACCGTTGGAATTATGTCTGTAAGTATAGCAGAACTCACAGGGCAGGCATTCTTCCAAACTAGTTTTTGTGGCCATGAAAGTTGGAGCAACTTTGACGTCATGGCCCCCACCCTTCCCAACCAGTTATGATTCTGGGGACACTTTCCATCTCTTCCGCTAGATGTCCTCTTTCATTAGAGCTTTGAATCGTTCAAATCCCGCGAGAATTGACTATGGGAGTGAAATTAGTGCGTGCCACGAGAGAATAGGCTGTGCGTATGGGCGCGAATTGGTCCCAGCCATTCCTTTGTTCCAGCACTCAAGAGAAGGGCAGACGATGGCCGATTGAATTGAAGTTTGTTTTGCGTGTCTAAAACATCATAAAGCTTGCTTCTGCACTTAGTTTGACCTGTTTAGTCGACATATAATGTGTAATTTTGAAGTTTTGATGCTCAACTTTTCCGGACCAGAGGACGTTTTGGGTGCATTTCAGCTGATGTTATTAGCAGTAGCTAATACAAAGACGCAAGACTTGAAACCAAACGATGTATTGGGTAAGTATGAAGCCTTCCAGAACATTCTGAACGAAGACCATCGAAGGTAAGGGAATATTTATGCTTAAATCTGTGTTTCTGTTGACTCCAACATTACGTGGAAATGTAGCTTGGAACTGAGCGCTGTCTCAGCATATGGAATAGTGTGCGATTTCTGTAACGTTAAAAATAAATCTAACACAGCGGTTGCATAAAGAAGCAGTGTATCTTTCTAACTATATGTAGAACATGTATATTTAGTCAAAGTTTATGATGTCTATTTACGTTATCTTGCCGCGCTACATAGATTTCCTGCGGGCATTTTTGAGTAATTTCTGAAGGTGAACTCACTGTAAATGGACATTTATGGATATAAATGGCATTTTATTGAAAAAAAAAAAATGTACTGTGTAATATGTCATATTACTGTCATCTGATGAAGATTTTCAAAAGGTTAGTGAGCGATTTATTTTTTAATCCTGCGTTTGTTGATTGCATGTTTTGGCTATTCAAATGAGCTGTGTCTGGTGGTGGTTTTACATATATATGTGCTATGTTTTCGCCGTAAAACATTTTAGAAATCTTGCTGGCTAGATGAACAAGGTGTTTATCTTTCATTTGAGCTATTGGACTTGTTAATGTGTGGAGGTTAAATATTTTTAAGAATATTTTTGCGTTCCATGCGCCACCGTTTCAGCTGAACGTGGGAGGGTTGATCCCCAATTGGGAACCAGTATCGTAGACAGGTTAATATAATGTTTGTGTCATCATCGCAAATCAACAGCTATTACACTTTTTTAAAAAGCACTTCAATTTCAACCAGTAAAATGTCTCTTTTGGCTAACTTTTGCTACAGCCAATACCAATGAGTGTTAGCATTCTAGCTAACGACTGCTGCATCCAAAAAGGGTTATTTTGCAACGATCACAACCGACTGTTCAAGCAAGAATCAAAATATAATTGTACGAGAACCCCCCCAAAAAAAGTTTTTGGGGGTTTAGAAGTAATTAAAACAGAAATAATTAAACATTTCACTGTTGTATTCGGTGCAAATGACAAATAGAATGTAATATCTATGCTATGTTGAATGGATGCAGATGGCGATGGCTTGCTTACCGCAGCCAAGAGTTGCGCGGCATCTGTGCTTGACCGTCAGTATGTTGTGTACTAGAAAAGGGTCTACGGACAACGAACACAATTGCATTTTATCGATGGCAATTTGAATGCACAGAGATACCGTGACGAGATCCCGAGGCCCGTTGTCGTGCCATTCATCCGCCGCCATCACCTCATGTTTCAGCAGGACAATGTACAGCCCCGCCAGGGTGATCATGAGTCATGACAGCGGTAAAAATTCCACGTGACCGTTGAGGAATCTCCTCTTATGCTTTGGTAGTATCCAACTTGCTACCGACCATCAGCTCCTAATGGCTTGGCACTCTGGACATCCAACTTGCTACCGACCATCAGGTCCTAATGGCCTGGTACTCAGGGCTCTATTGTCCCTCCATCAGGTCCTAATGGCCTGGTACTCAGGGCTCTATTGTCCCTCCATCAGGTTCTAATGGCCTATCTCAGGGCTCTATTGTCCCTCCATCAGGTCCTAATGGCCTGGTACTCAGGGCTCTATTGTCTCTCCATCAGGTCCTAATGGCCTGGTGTCCCTCTAACCACTCTGACATCAATTGCAATCAAAAAATCCCATCAAACACTTCTCATCAAAACAGTATTGTGCTTTTTAAAGCTCACCTCACTGTGATGATCAATTTGAAGAGAGAAGTTCACCAGCAGGTTAAAACTGTGTAAACCCCGATGAACGCATCTGTGCTGCTGTCCTCTCAGTGTTCTACTCCGCTAGCCAGCACCTAAACAGGTGTGCGTTTCTTTCGGCCTCCATATTGAAACTCTGGCTGTTGTTTCAAAAGCCTAACAAAAGGAAACGGACAACGCATATTAGAGTCCAAGCCAAGAATTAAAATTATGATTGGGCCTTATACAATACACAAAGTTATCAAATCAAACTTTATTGGTCACATACACATGGTTAGCAGATGTTAATGAGAGTGTAGCGAACTTTATTGGTCACATACACATGGTTAGCAGATGTTAATGAGAGTGTAGCGAAATGCTTGTGCTTCTAGTTCCGACCATTAATATCTAACATAGTAATCTAACCTAACAAGTTCACAACAACTATTATAATAATAAAAACAATTATACACATGAGTGTAAATTAATGATTAATAATATGCCCATATAAATATCGAAGACTGATGGCCGAACGACATAAGCAAGATGCAGTAGATGGTATAGAGTATACAGTATATACATATGAGATGTGCTGGGTTGCTAGATAGAATTCCTGAGCCGACAAGGTAAAACTCTGTCATTCTGCCCCTGAACAAGGCAGTTAACCCACTGTTCCCCTGAACAAGGCAGTTCACCCACTGTTCCCCTGAACAAGGCAGTTAACTCACTGTTCCCCTGAACGAGGCTGTTAACCCACTGTTCCCCTGAACAAGGCAGTTAACTCACTGTTCCCCTGAACAAGGCTGTTAACCCACTGTTCCCCTGAACAAGGCAGTTAACCCACTGTTCCACTGAACAAGGCAGTTAACCCACTGTTCCCCTGAACGAGGCAGTTAACCCACTGTTCCCCTGAACAAGGCAGTTAACCCACTGTTCGCCTGAACAAGGCAGTTAACCCACTGTTCCCCTGAACAAGGCAGTTAACCCACTGTTCCCCTGAACAAGGCTGTTAACCCACTGTTCCCCTGAACAAGGCAGTTAACCCACTGTTCCCCTGAACAAGGCAGTTAACCCACTGTTCCCCTGAACAAGGCAGTTAACCCACTGTTCCCCTGAACAAGGCAGTTAACCCACTGTTCCCCTGAACAAGGCAGTTAACCCACTGTTCCCCTGAACAAGACAGTTAACCCACTGTTCCTAGGCCGCCATTGAAAATAAGAATTTGCTCTTAACTGACTTGCCTAGTTAAAAAATGTAGGTTATGTAAACATTATATAAAGTGGCATTGTTTAAAGTGACTAGTGATACATTTATTACATCCAATTTTTTATTTTTAAAGTGGCTAGAGATTTGAGTCAGGATGTTGGCAGCAGCCACTCAATGTTAGTAATGGCTGTTTAACAGTCTGATGGCCTTGAGATAGAAGCTGTTTTTCAGTCTCTCAGTCCCAGCTTTGATGCACCTGTACTGGCCTCACCTTCTGGATGATAGCAGGGTGAACAGGCAGTGGCTCAGGTGGTTGTTGTCCATGATGATCTTTATGGCCTTCCTGTGACATCGGGTGGTGCAGGTGTCCTGGAGGGCAGGTAGTTTGCCCCCGGTGATACGTTGGGCAGGCCAATGCAGAGAGCCCTGGAGAGCCCTGCGGTTGTGGGCGAAGCAGTTGCCATACCAGGTGGTGATACAGCCCGACAGGATGCTCTCAAATCAAATCAAATCAAATCAAATGTATTTATGTAGCCCTTCGTACATCAGCTGATATCTCAAAGTGCTGTACAGAAACCCAGCCTAAAACCCCAAACAGCAAGCAATGCAGGTGTAGAAGCACGGTTGTGCATCCGTAAAGGTTTGTGAGTGTTTTTGGTGACAAGCCAAATTTCTTCAGCTTCTTCAGGTTGAAGAGGCGCTGTTGTGCCTTCTTCACCACGCTGCCTGTGTGGGTGGACCATTTCAGTTTGTCCGTGATGTGTACGCCGAGAAACTTAAAACTTTCCACCTTCTCCACTACTGTCCCATCGATGTGGATAGGGGGGGGGGGGGGGGATGCTCCCTCTGCTGTTTCCTGAAGTCCACGATCATCTCCTTTGTTTTGTTGACGTTGAGTGTGAGATTATTTTCCTGACACCACACTCTGAGGGCCCTCACCTCCTCCCTGTAGGCCGTCTCGTCGTTGTTGGTAATCAAGCCTACCACTGTAGTGTCGTCTGCAAACTTGATGATTGAGTTGGAGGCGTGCATGGCCATGCAGTCATGGGTGAACAGAGAGTACAGGAGAGGGCTGAGAACGCACCCTTGTGTGGCTCCAGTGTTGAGGATCTTGTCCAGATTGGATAGGGCAGTGTGATTGCGATTGCGTCGTCTGTGGACCTATTGGGGTGGTAAGCAAATTGGAGTGGGTCTAGGGTGTCAGGTAGGGTGGAGGTGATATGATCCTTGACTAGTCTCTCAAAGCACTTCATGATGACGGAAGTGAGTGCAACGGTGCGATAGTCGTTTAGCTCAGTTACCTTAGCTTTCTTGGGAACAGGAACAATGGTGGCCCTCTTGAAGCATGTGGGAACAGCAGACTGGGATAGGGATTGATTGAATATGTCCGTAAACACACCAGCCTGCTGGGCTGCGCATGTTCTGAGGACAAGGCTAGGGATGCCGTCTCGGCCGGCAGCCTTGCGAGGGTTAACATCTTTAAATGTTTGTTTCGCGTTGGCCGTGGTGAAGGAGAGCCCACAGGTTTTGGTAGAGGGCCGTGTCAATGGCACTGTATTGTCCTCAAAGCGAGCAAAGAAGTTGCTTAATTTGTCTGGGAGCAAGACGTCGGTGTCCTCAACGTGGCTGGTTTTCTTTTTGCAATCTGTGATCCACTATAGACCACATACCTCTCGTGTCTGAGCCGTTGAATTGTGACTCTACTTTGTCTCCATAGTGACGCCTAGGGAAGGTTTTAATAGTCACCGTGGGTACAACATCACCGATGCACTTGCAAATCAACTCGCTCACCGAATCAGCGAATACGTAAATGGTGTTGTCTGAGGATATCCGGACCATATCCCAGTCCATGTGATCGAAGCAATCTTGAAGCGTGGAATCCTATTGGTTGTACCAGCATTGAGCAGACCTGAGCAGTTTCTGTCTATAGGCTGGGATCAACAAAATGGAGTCGTGGTCAGATTTGCAGAAAGGTGTGCGAGGGAGGGCTTTGAATGCTTTGCAGAAGTTAGAGTAGCAATGATCCAGAATGCGGCCAGCCCTGGTCGCGCATTCGATATGAATGGCAAAACTATTTATTTAAGATGTATTGGTTGCATACAGGGCATTCGGAAAGTATTCAAACCCCTTGACTTTTTCCACATTTTGTTACGTTACAACCTTATTCTAAAATTGATTACATCATTTTTTTCTCATCAACTTACACACAATATCCCTTAATGACCAAGTGAATACAGGTTTTTATACATTTTTGAAAATTAAAAAAAAATTTAAACCAGAAATACCTTATTTACATAGGTATTAAGACCCTTTGCTAAGAGACTAAAAATTGAGCTCAGGTGCATCCTGTTTCCATTGATCATCCTTGAGATTTTTCTACAACTTCATTGGAGTCCACCTGTGTTCTTGTGGACCTTCAATGCTGCAGACATTTTTTGGTACCCTTCCCCAGATCTGTGCCTCAACACAATCCTGTCTCTGAGCTCTACAGACAATTCCTTCGACCTCATGGCTTGGTTTTTGCTCTGACATGCACGGTCAACTGTGGGACCTTTATATAGACAGGTCTGTGCCTTTCCAAATCATGTCCAATCAATTAGAATTTACCACAGGTGGACTGCAGTCAAGTTGTAGAAACATCTTAAGGATGATCGATGGAAACAGGAGGCACCTGAGCTAAATTTTGAGTCTCATAGCAAAGGGTCTGAATACTTATGTAAATAAGGTATTTAATCATGCTAATCTATCTGTACTGATGTTTTCAACTATCTGTACTGATGTTTTCAACTATCTGTACTGATGTTTTTAACTTTAGAACACTTTCATGCCTCCTGTCATTTCTCATTCTGTAATTTCTCATTCTGTCATTTCTCCTCCTGTCAGTTCTCATTCTGTCATTTCTCATTCTGTCATTTCTCCTCCTGTCAGTTCTTCTGTCATTTCTCATTCTGTAATTTCTCATTCTGTAATTTCTCATTCTGTAATTTCTCCTCCTATCAGTTCTTCTTCTGTCATTTCTCCTCCTGTCAGTTCTTCTTCTGTCATTTCTCCTTCTGTCAGTTCTTCTTCTGTCATTCTGTAATTTCTCCTCCAGTCAGTTCTTCTTCTGTCATTTCTCCTCCAGTCAGTTCTTCTTCTGTAATTTCTCCTCCTGTCAATTCTTCTTCTGTAATTTCTCCTCCTGTCAGTTCTTCTTCTGTCATTTCTCCTTCTGTCAGTTCTTCTTCTGTTATTTCTCCTCCTGTCAGTTCTTCTACTGGTATTTCTCCTCCTGTCATTCTGTCATTTCTCCTCCAGTCAGTTCTTCTTCTGTTATTTCTCCTCCTGTCAGTTCTTCTACTGTTATTTCTCCTCCTGTCAGTTCTTCCTCTGTTATTTCTCCTCCTGTCAGTTTTTCTTCTGTAATTTCTCCTCCTGTCATTCTGTCATTTCTCCTCCAGTCAGTTCTTCTTCTGTTATTTCTCCTCCTGTCAGTTATTCTTCTGTTATTTCTCCTTCTGTCATTTTTCCTCCTGTCAGTTCTTCTTCTGTTATTTCTCATTCTGTCAGTTCTTCTTCTGTCATTTCTCCCCCTGTCAGTTTTTCTTCTGTCATTTCTCCTTCTGTCAGTTCTTCTTCTGTCATTCTGTCATTTCTCCTCCTGTCAGATCTTCTGTTATTTCTCCTTCTGTCAGTTCTTCTTCTGTTATTTCTCCTTCTGTCATTCTGTCATTTCTCCTCCTGTCAGTTCTTCTTCTGTCATTTCTCCTTCTGTCAGTTCTTCTTCTGTCATTCTGTCATTTCTCCTCCTGTCAGATCTTCTGTTATTTCTCCTCCTGTCAGTTCTTCTTCTGTTATTTCTCATCCTGTCAGTTCTTCTTCAGTCATTTCTCCTCCTGTCAGTTCTTCTTCTGTCATTTCTCCTCCTGTCAGTTCTTCTTCTGTCATTTCTCCTCCTGTCAGTTCTTCTTCTGTCATTTCTCCTCCTGTCAGTTCTTCTTCTGTTATTTCTCCTTCTGTCATTCTGTCATTTCTCCTCCTGTCAGTTCTTCTTCTGTTATTTCTCCTTCTGTCATTCTGTCATTTCTCCTCCAGTCGGTTCTTCTTCTGTTATTTCTCCTCCAGTCAGTTCTTCTTCTGTTATTTCTCCTCCTGTCAGTTCTTCTTCTGTTATTTCTCCTTCTGTCATTCTGTCATTTCTCCTCCAGTCAGTTCTTCTTGTTATTTCTCCTTCTGTCAGTTCTTCTTCTGTCATTTCTCTCAAGCTTTTCTACTTTATCTGTCTTTCCACCTCTCCAGTCTACTGCATCTCCTCCACACCACACTCTGCCGTTATTTACCTCTACCCCTGGCGGGTCTCTAATCTGACATGCAGGTGTGAGGGTGTGAACGGGCTGCCCTGGAGCAGGATAGACACTGACCCCAAACTGTGACACACATACACACACACACACACTGTGGAAAGGGCTGCCCCTAGGCAGGATAGAGACTGACCCCAAACTGTGAGACTCTGGGGCCTGTTCCTCTATAGGCCTGCGTGTGTGTCTGTGTCTGTGTGAGTGCGTGCGTGCAGTTTGGGCCACTGCTCAGCCGCTCCCATCCACAGACAGCTTCCCACTCTGCCCCTGGCTGGCCCCGAATCAGAACCCATCAGCTCTGCTTGCAAGGCTTTCTTTAACCTTAATTAGGATGTTAAGTGAGTGGTGGAGGGAGGGGTGTGGTGGTGTAGTGACGGGGTTCTTTAGGCTGATTAGGTGAAAGTGGTGGTGGTGGTGGTGTAGTGAAGGGGTGCTTTAGGCTGATTAGGTGAAGGGGGTGGTGGTGGTGTAGTGAAGAGATGCTTTCGGCTGATTAGGTGAAGGGGGTGGTGGTGGTGTAGTGAAGAGGTGCTTTAGGCTGATTAGGTGAAGGGGGTGGAGGTGGTGGTGTAGTGAAGGGGTTCTTTAGGCTGATTAGGTGAAAGTGGTGGTGGTGGTGGTGTAGTGAAGGGGTGCTTTAGGCTGATTAGGTGAAGGGGGTGGTGGTGGTGGTGGTGTAGTGAAGGGGTGCTTTAGGCTGATTAGGTGAAGGGGGTGGTGGTGGTGGTGTAGTGAAGGGGTTCTTTAGGCTGATTAGGTGAAAGTGGTGGTGGTGGTGGTGTAGTGAAGGGGTGCTTTAGGCTGATTAGGTGAAGGGGGTGGTGGTGGTGGTGGTGTAGTGAAGGGGTGCTTTAGGCTGATTAGGTGAAGGGGGTGGTGGTGGTGTAGTGAAGAGATGCTTTCGGCTGATTAGGTGAAGGGGGTGGTGGTGGTGTAGTGAAGAGGTGCTTTAGGCTGATTAGGTGAAGGGGGTGGAGGTGGTGGTGTAGTGAAGGGGTTCTTTAGGCTGATTAGGTGAAGGGGGTGGTGGTGGTGGTGTAGTGAAGGGGGTGGTGGTGGTGTAATGAAGGGGGTGGGGATGCTTGATGAAGGGTTTCCGGAGTTTGTCCAAAGTTATGTAAAAAAAAGGGGGAGGAGTTTGTTGTTCTGTAGTGTAAAGTTAGTATGATGACACAATGCTACATCCTGACAGACATATAGTTCTGTAGTGTAAAGTTAGTATGATGACACAATGCTACATCCTGACAGCCGTATAGTTCTGTAGTGTAAAGTTAGTATGATGACACAATGCTACATCCTGACAGACATATAGTTCTGTAGTGTAAAGTTAGTATGATGACACAATGCTACATCCTGACAGCCATATAGTTCTGTAGTGTAAAGTTAGTATGATGACACAATGCTACATCCTGACAGCCATATAGTTATGTAGTGTAAAGTTAGTATGATGACACAATGCTACATCCTGACAGCCATATAGTTCTGTAGTGTAAAGTTAGTATGATGACACAATGCTACATCCTGACAGCCATATAGTTATGTAGTGTAAAGTTAGTATGATGACACAATGCTACATCCTGACAGACATATAGTTCTGTAGTGTAAAGTTAGTATGATGACACAATGCTACATCCTGACAGCCATATAGTTCTGTAGTGTAAAGTTAGTATGATGACACAATGCTACATCCTGACAGACATATAGTTCTGTAGTGTAAAGTTAGTATGATGACACAATGCTACATCCTGACAGCCATTTAGTTCTGTAGTGTAAAGTTAGTATGATGACACAATGCTACATCCTGACAACCATATAGTTCTGTAGTGTAAAGTTAGTATGATGACACAATGCTACATCCTGACAACCATATAGTTCTGTAGTGTAAAGGTAGTATGATGACACAATGCTACATCCTGACAGCCATATAGTTCTGTAGTGTAAAGGTAGTATGATGACACAATGCTACATCCTGACAACCGTATAGTTCTGTAGTGTAAAGGTAGTATGATGACACAATGCTACATCCTGACAGACATATAGTTCTGCAGTGTAAAGTTAGTATGATGACACAATGCTACATCCTGACAGCCTTATAGTTCTGTAGTGTAAAGTTAGTATGATGACACAATGCTACATCCTGACAGCCATATAGTTCTGCAGTGTAAAGGTAGTATGATGACACAATGCTACATCCTGACAACCGTATAGTTCTGTAGTGTAAAGTTAGTATGATGACACAATCCTACATCCTGACAGCCGTATAGTTCTGTAGTGTAAAGTTAGTATGATGACACAATGCTTCATCCTGACAGCCATATAGTTCTGTAGTGTAAAGGTAGTATGATGACACAATGCTACATCCTGACAGCCATATAGTTCTGTAGTGTAAAGTTAGTATGATGACACAATGCTACATCCTGACAGACATATAGTTCTGTAGTGTAAAGTTAGTACGATGACACAATGCTACATCCTGACAACCGTATAGTTCTGTAGTGTAAAGTTAGTATGATGACACAATGCTACATCCTGACAACCGTATAGTTCTGTAGTGTAAAGTTAGTATGATGACACAATGCTACATCCTGACAACCGTATAGTTCTGTAGTGTAAAGTTAGTATGATGACACAATGCTACATCCTGACAGCCATATAGTTCTGTAGTGTAAAGTTAGTATGATGACACAATGCTACATCCTGACATCCATATAGTTATGTAGTGTAAAGTTAGTATGATGACACAATGCTACATCCTGACAACCGTATAGTTCTGTAGTGTAAAGTTAGTATGATGACACAATGCTACATCCTGACAGCCGTATAGTTCTGTAGTGTAAAGTTAGTATGATGACACAATGCTACATCCTGACAGCCATATAGTTCTGTAGTGTAAAGTTAGTACGATGACACAATGCTACATCCTGACAACCATATAGTTCTGTAGTGTAAATTAGTACGATGACACAATGCTACATCCTGACAGACATATAGTTCTGTAGTGTAAAGTTAGTATGATGACACAATGCTACATCCTGACAGACATATAGTTCTGTAGTGTAAAGTTAGTATGATGACACAATGCTACATCCTGACAGCCGTATAGTTCTGTAGTGTAAAGTTAGTATGATGACACAATGCTACATCCTGACAGCCGTATAGTTCTGTATTGTAAAGTTAGTATGATGACACAATGCTACATCCTGACAGCCATATAGTTCTGTAGTGTAAAGTTCGTATGATGACACAATGCTTCATGTGTCGACAGCCCAACTTTTTGATTGGTCTACTGCAACACGCTCCTTACTGGTATTCCCACCAAACTCACCAACAGAGTTGGGTTTCAGTTTAAAGTTTGGGTTACTTCCTGGGTTGGGGTTCAGTTTAAAGCTTGGGTTACTTCCTGGGTTGGGGTTCAGTCTATTATAGCTTGGGTTACTTCCTGGGTTGGGGTTCAGTCTGTTATAGCTTGGGTTACTTCCTGGGTTGGGGTTCAGTTTAAAGCTTGGGTTACTTCCTGGGTTGGGGTTCAGTCTATTAATGCTTGGGTTACTTCCTGGGTTGGGTTTCAGTCTATTAAAGCTTGGGTTACATCCTGGGTTGGGTTTCAGTCTATTAAAGCTTGGGTTACTTCCTGGGTTGGGTTTCAGTCTATTAAAGCTTGGGTTGACTCTTACTCACTTACCAAGTCTCCTTGCTGCACAGCAGTCATCTAATAACTGTCCCAGAAAGTGAGACGTGTTGCAGTAATGAACATTCATTTAAGGTTGATCAGGGCAAGTCAAATGAGCAATTGATCATGTCTACCCTGCGGTTGCCAGAGTGGGCAAGGACAAAATGTGTACTGAAAACACCTCCAAATGTGTGTTCTCACCTTCAGACACAGTATGCAGACATGTGTTGACAGCCATCTAGTTCTGCAGTGTAACGTTGCTATGCAGACACAGTGGTTCATACGTTCGACAGACATACACTATATATACAAAAGTATGTGGACACCCCTTCAAATGAGTGGATTCGTCTAGTTCAGCCACACCTGTTGCTGACATGTATATAAAATCGAGGCACACAGCCATGCAATCTCCATAGACAAACATTGGCAGTAGAACGGCCTTACTGAAGAACTCAGTGACTTTAAATGTGGCACTGTCCTCTGAATCCAACTTGCCAACAAGTAAGTTCGTCAAATTTTTTGCTCTGCAAGAGATGCCCCGGTTAACTGTAAGTGCTGTTATTGTGACGTGGAAATGTCAACAACAACTGGAGCAACAACGGCTCAACCGCAAAGTGGTAGGCCATACAAGCTCACAGAACGGCACTGCCGAGCGCTGAAGCGCATAGTACGTCGTCATCTGTCCTCGGTTGCAACACTCATTACCGAGTTCCAAACTGCCTCTGGAAGCAACGTCAGCACAAGAACTGTTCGTCGGGAGCTTCATGAAATGGGTTTCCATGGCCGAGCAGCCGCACACAAGCCTAAGATCACCATGCGCAACGCCAAGCGTCGTCTGGAGTGGTGTAAAGCTTGTTGCCATTGGACTCTGGAGCAGTGGAAACACGTTGTCCGGAGTGATGAATCACGATTTACCATCTGGCAGTCTGAAGGACTAATCTGAGTGAACGCTACCTGGTCTGGGGCTGTTTTTCATGGTTCGGGCCCCTTAGTTCCAGCAAAGGGAAATCTTAACGCTACATCATACAATGACATTCCAGACGATTCTGTGCTTCCAACTTTGTGGCAACAGTTTGTGGAATGCCCTATCCTGTTTCAGCATGACAATGCCACCGTGCACAAAGCGAGGTCTTAACAGAAATGGTTTGTCGAGATTCAGTGTGGAAAAGCTTAACTGGCCTGAACAGATCCCTTACCTCAACCCCATCGAACACCTTTGGGATGAATCGGAACAGCGACTGCGAGCCAGGCCTAATCGCCCAACATCAGTGACCGACCTCACTAATGCTCTTGTGGATGAATGGAAGCAAGTCCCCCAGCAGCAATGTTCCAACATCTAGTGGAAAGCCTTTCCCAGAAGAGTGGAGGCTGTTATAGCAGCAAAAGGGGGGAGGGGCAACTCCATATTAATGCCCATGATTCAGGAATGAGATGTTGGACGAGCAGGTGTCCACATACTTTTGATAATTTAGTGTAGTTCTGTAGTGTAAATTAGTATTCAGACACAGTGCTTCATGTGTCTACAGCCATATCCTCTCCATAGATTCACAATCACCATACTGTTTAGCCTTTCTGTTTTCATCCAAAGTTAGTCTAGCGCACTGTTGTCAGAAGCTCATAAACGTCATGAAATGTCCTTGCCATGACATGCATCAACTGGTAGGCATCAATAGGATGTGTTGTTGTTGTTTCATACAGTTGTTCACAAAAATAATGTGCCAGTACAATATCTGTCCACTGTCTAAGTAGTTGTCTATTGTGAATGAAAGTCCAGTTTTTCATTAAGGGAGTGCCTGTATTTGTTAAAGGTTTTCCTGTACTGCCACCCAGTGGCTACTGCATGTATTACAATTAAAGGATGAAACACACACACACACACACACAAACACACACACACTGATACAGTCAGAGCTGAGGGGATACGATCAAATAAAATACAATTTTATTGGTTAATGTTACACATTAATGTTGTTAATGATGTTAATGCGAGTGTAGCGACAATGCAGTAATATCTAACAAGTAATTTAACAATTTCACAACAAATACCTTATACACACAAGTGTAAAGGAATGAATGAGAATATGTACATATAAATATATGGATGAGTGATGGCCGTGCGGCATAGGCAAGATGCAGTAGATGGTATAGAGTACAGTATATTCATATGAGATGAGTAATGTAGGGTATGTAAACATTATATTAAGTGATATTGTTTAAAGTGGCTAGTGATGCATTTATTACATACATTTTTCCACTATTAAAGTGGCTGGAGTTGAGTCAGTATGTTGGCAGCAGCCACTCAATGTTAGTGATGGCTGTTTTAACAGTCTGGTGCACCTGTACTGACCTCGCCTTCTGGATGATAGCGGGGTGAACAGGCAGTGGCTCCAGTGGTTGTTGTCCTTGATGATCTTTATGGCCTTCCTGTGACAACGGGTGGTGTAGGTGTCCTGGAGGGAAGGTAGTTTGCCCCCGGTGATGCGTTGTGCAGACCTCACTACCGTCTGGAGAGCCTTGAGGTTGTGGGCGGAACAGTTGCCGTACCAGGTGGTGATACAGCCCGACAGGATGCTCTCGATTGTGCATCAGTAAAAGTTTGTGAGTGTTTTTTGGTGACAAGCCAAATTTCATCAGCCTCCTGAGGTTGAAGAGGTGCTGTTGTGCCTTCTTCACCACACTGTCTGTGTGGGTGGACTATTTCAGTTTGTCCGTGATGTGTACGCCGAGGAACTCAAAACTTACTACCCTCTCCACTACTGTCCCATCGATGTGGATAGGGGGGTGCTCCCTCTGCTGTTTCCTGAAGTCCACAATCATCTCCTTTGTTTTGTTGACGTTGAGTGTGAGGTTATTTTCCTGACACCACACTCCGATGGCCCTCACCTCCTCCCTGTAGGCCGTCTCGTCGTTGTTGGTAATCAAGCCACTGTGGTGTCGTCTGCAAACTTGATGATTGAGTTGGATGCGTGCATGGCCATGCAGTCTTGGGTGAACATGGAGTACAGGAGAGGGCTGAGAATGCACCCTTGTGGGGCTCCAGTGTTGAGGATCAGCGGGGTGGAGATGTTGTTTCCTACCTTCATCACCTGGGGGCGGCCCGTCAGAAAGTCCAGTACCCAGTTGCACAGGGCGGGATTGAGACCCAGGGTCTCAAGCTTGATGACGAGTTTGGAGGGTACTATGGTGTTAAATGCTTAGCTGTAATTGATGAACAGCATTCTTACAGAGGTATTCCTCTTGTCCAGATGGGTTAGGGCAGCGTGCAGTGTGATTGCATCGTCTGTGGACCTATTTGGGCGGTAAGCAAATTGGAGTGGGTCTAGGGTGTCAGGTAGGGTGGAGGTGATTTGGTCCTTGACTAGTCTCTCAAAGCACTTCATGATGACGGAAGTGAGTGCTACGGGGCGAGAGTCGTTTAGCTCAGTTACCTTAGCTTTCTTGGGAACAGGAACAATGGTGGCCATCTTGAAGCATGTGGGAACAGCAGAGTGGGATAGGGATTGATTGAATATGTCCGTAACCACACCAGCCAGCTGGACTGCGCATGCTCTGAGGACACGGCTGGGGATGCCGTCTGGGCCTGCAGCCCTGCGAGTTAACACGTTTAAATGTTTTACTCACGTTGGCTGCGGGGAAGGAGAGCCCGCAGGTTTTGGTAGAGGGCCGTGTCAGTTGCACTGTATTGTCCTCAAAGCGAGCAAAGAAGTTGTTTAGTTTGTCTCGGAGCAAGACATCGGTGTCTGCGCCGGCCCTGATCTTCCTTTGGTGATTGACTGTAGACCATGCCGCATATGTATTGTAAAAATGTGTACAAATAATAATTAATAGAAATAATAAACAAATAATAAGTCATGTAAAGATGTGTACAAAACAAATCGTACAGTCTTGCATAAAATGGTTCCAAAGACATCAAAAGTAACATTTTTCTTCTTTTTTTTATACTTAAAGATGGAAAAGTTGAGGAAACAGCACCACCGCCCCTGTTATTGTTTTTGTTGACGGGAAGTTGAGGAAACAGCAAACGAGGAAGGGCGTCACCCAGTGTAAAAAAAAGATGTATTCTGTTCTCTAGCATGTGATGTCTGTTCTCTAGCATGTGATGTCTGTTCTCTAGCATGTGATGTCTGTTCTCTAGCATGTGATGTCTGTTCTCTAGCATGTGATGTCTGTTCTCTAGCATGTGATGTCTGTTCTCTAGCATGTGATGTCTGTTCTCTAGCATGTGATGTCTGTTTTCTAGCATGTGATGTCTATTCTCTAGCATGTGATGTCTATTCTCTAGCATGTGATGTCTGTTCTCTAGCATGTGATGTCTGTTCTCTAGCATGTGATGTCTGTTCTCTAGCATGTGATGTCTGTTCTCTAGCATGTGATGTCTGTTCTCTAGCATGTGATGTCTGTTCTCTAGCATGTGATGTCTGTTCTCTAGCTTGTGATGTCTGTTCTCTAGCATGTGATGTCTGTTCTCTAGCATGTGATGTCTGTTCTCTAGCATGTGATGTCTGTTCTCTAGCATGTGATGTCTGTTCTCTAGCATGTGATGTCTGAGGGAGAGAAAAACAGTGTTCCTTGTTTGCAGAAACTTATTTTGGACAGTTTCCCATTGAGGATTCCAGCTGTTACACATCGATTTTATAGAAAGCCTCCTTGAGCATCCAAGGCAGTTTTGAATTGCTGGCAGGGCTGAGAACAGATTTCGCCCAGGAGTGTGAAGATGAACGGAAAGGCACTGGAGCAACGAACCGCCTTTGCTGTCTCTGCCTGGCCGGTTCCCCTCTCTCCACTGGGATTATCTGCCTCTAACTCTATTACAGGGGCTGAGTCACTGCCTTACTGGTACTCTTCCATGCCGTCCCTAGGAGGGGTGCGTCACTTGAGTGGGTTGAGTCACTGACGTGGTCTTCCTGTCTGGGTTGGTGCCCCCCCTTGGGCTGTGCCGTGGCGGAGATCTTTGTGGGCTATACTCGGCCTTGTCTCAGGATGGTAAGTTGGTGGTTGAAGATATCTCTCTAGTGGTGTGGGGGCTGTGCTTTGGCAAAGTGGGTGGGGTTATATGCTGTCTGTTTGGCCCTGTCCGGGAGTATCATCGAATGGGGCCACAGTGTCTCCTGACCCCTCCTGTCTCAGCCTCCAGTATTTATGCTGCATTAGTTTATGTCGGGTGGCTAGGGTCAGTTTGTTATATCTGGAGTACTTCTCCTTGGGGTTTTAGGCTGGGTTTCTGTACAGCACTTTGAGATGTCAGCTGATGTAAGAAGGGCTATATACAGTGGGGCAAAAAAGCATTTAGTCAGCCACCAATTGTGCAAGTTCTCCCACTTAAAAAGATGAGAGAGGCCTGTAATTTTCATCATAGGTACACTTCAACTATGACAGACAAAATGAGAAAAAAAATCCAGAAAATCACATTGTAGGATTTTTTATGAATTTATTTGCAAATTATGGTGGGAAATTGAATGAGTAGGTGTTCTTAAACTTTTGACCGGTAGTGTGTATATATATATATGTTAGATTTTTTTGCAAAAAAATGTGGGCTCTGCTCAACCTGCCCTGAATGATGGGTCGCCACTGCCTCTGCTGAGTCCCCAACAACTGGATGTTCTGGTTTACAAGGGAAATGGAAAGAGAGCCTGTGGATGTTCCTGTTGTCAGGGAAAATGGAAAGAGAGCCTGTGGGTGTTTTGGTTGTCAGGGAAAATTGAAAGAGAGCCTGTGGATGTTTTGGTTTTCAGGGAAAATGGAAAGAGAGCCTGTGGGTGTTTTGGTTGTTAGGGGAAATGGAAAGAGAGCCTGTGGGTGTTTTGGTTGTCAGGGGAAATGGAAAGAGAGCCTGTGGGTGTTTTGGTTGTCAGGGAAAATGGAAAGAGAGCCTGTGGGTGTTTTGGTTGTCAGGGGAAATGGAAAGAGAGCCTGTGGATGTTTTGGTTTTCAGGGAAAATGGAAAGAGAGCCTGTGGATGTTCTGGTTGTCAGGGGAAATGGAAAGAGAGCCTGTGGATGTTCTGGTTGTCAGGGGAAATGGAAAGAGAGCCTGTGACACAACTTCAGCTTTTGGACGTTAACAAAGCAACAGTCCATCTTAACTCCTCCTCCACATTTACTGGATTGGTTGAACAGTGCAGAAGAGAACCTCCCCCAACAGGTAGTTTGAAGGGGATCTAGTTTCAGGTGTTTCTTTTACGCCTGCTACATTAGGTTATGGATAA
The DNA here is from genome assembly GCF_057628025.1 of Oncorhynchus mykiss. Taxonomy (NCBI): domain Eukaryota; kingdom Metazoa; phylum Chordata; class Actinopteri; order Salmoniformes; family Salmonidae; genus Oncorhynchus; species Oncorhynchus mykiss. Next base: position 5,490,875 of record NC_143037.1, on the reverse strand, counting down.
CATGACGAACCTCACTTGACTTGATAGAAACTTCTTCCCAAATGTGATTATATACGAACGAGTGATATACTATAGTGGCTTGAATCAAAATAAATGATAAGATGGTTTGTGAGTAATTTATAAATGGTTAATAATTAATTTACATGTCTATTATATCAATCTGTGATAACTCTGTAATAAAACACATTGGTTGAAACTGTTTACCATTCTAATACATCTCAATTGATGATCCACCCAAAGGCTTTAGTTTCTTAAAAAGATAACTATATATTCTTCATAAATTAATATATTTACTGACACAATGGAAATGCAGAAATGAAAAACTATTTTATTGAATTTATTATTTACAGTTGACGACAGAGGGAGAAAAATAAGTTGAACATTGCTTTCTTTAGTTTAGATCATCACTATTGGTTCGATCACGGAGGAGTCGAACACACATAGAGTTACATAGAGTTACAAACGACAGTGGGAGTAGATTGTTCCTAGTTCTTCCAACGATTGTCCTTTTTTTTTCCAATGTTGAGTTTCTTTTTTGAAGAAGATCTTTGCTCTAAAGATAAGAGATTCTAGCCTGGTCTCTGATCAGTTTAAGAAGTCATTGTACTTTAGTTGAAATTTTACTCAAATGTCAATGGTTACGATGCTGGTTGATGACCTTTTTCGTGAATTCAAATGTGTTGTCCACGTTGATTCCACATCAAAATAGGTTGACATATGACGTTGAACCAATGTTTATTCAACCAGTGTGTGCCCAGTGGGGTAGGTGTAGAGTTCCTTCCCTCTCCTTATCTCTCCTTCCCTCACCTTATCTCTCCTTCCCTCACCTTCTCTCTCCTTCCCTCACCTTATCTCTCCTTCCCTCACCTTCTCTCTCCATCCCTCTCCTTATCTCTCCTTCCCTCACCTTATCTCTCCTTATCTCTCCTTCCCTCACCTTATCTCTCCTTCCCCTCCTCATCTCTCCTCCCCTCACCTTATCGCTCCTTCCCTCACCTTCTCTCTCCTTCCCTCACCTTCTCTCTCCATCCCTCTCCTTATCTCTCCTTCCCTCACCTTATCTCTCCTTCCCTCAGATTATCTCTCCTTCCCTCTCCTTATCTCTGCTTCCCTCACCTTATCTCTCCTTCCCCTCCTCATCTCTCCTCCCCTCACCTTATCGCTCCTTCCCTCACCTTATCTCTCCTTCCCTCTCCTTATCTCTCCTTCCCTCACCTTATCTCTCCTTCCCCTCCTCATCTCTCCTTCCCCTCCTCATCTCTCCTTCCCCTCCTCATCTCTCCTTCCCCTCCTCATCTCTCCTTCCCCTCCTCATCTCTCATTCCCTCACCTTCTCTCTCCTTCCCTCACCTTATCTCTCCTTCCCTCACATTATCTCTCCTTCCCTCACCTTCTCTCTCCTTTCCTCACCTTCTCTCCGTATCTCTCCTTCCTTCACCTCATCTCTCCTTCCCTCACCTCATCTCTCCTTCCCTCACCTCATCTCTCCTTCCCTCACCTTATCTCTCCTTCCCTCACCTTATCGCTCCTTCCCTCACCTCATCGCTTCTTCCCTCACCTCATCGCTCCTTCCCTCACCTCATCGCTCCTTCCCTCACCTCATCTCTCCTTCCCTCACCTCATCTCTCTTTCCCTCACCTCATCTCTCCTTCCCTCACCTTATCTCCCCTTCCCTCACCTTATCTCTCCTTCCCTCTCATTATCTCTCCTTATCTATCCTTCCCTCACCTTATCTCTCCTTCCCTCACATTATCTCTCCTTCCCTCACCTTCTCTCTCCTTTCCTCACCTTCTCTCCGTATCTCTCCTTCCTTCACCTCATCTCTCCTTCCCTCACCTCATCTCTCCTTCCCTCACCTTATCTCTCCTTCCCTCACCTTCTCTCTCCTTCCCTCACCTTCTCTCTCCTTCCCTCACCTTCTCTTTCCTTCCCTCACCTTATCTCTCCTTCCCTCTCCTTCTCTCTCCTTCCCTCACCTTATCTCTCCTTCCACTCCTCATCTCTCCCCTCACCTTATCGCTCCTTCCCTCTCCTTCTCTCTCCTTCCCTCACCTTATCTCTCTTTCTCTCACCTTATCTCTCCTTCCCTCACATTATCTCTCCTTCCCTCACCTTCTCTCTCCTTCCCTCACCTTCTCTCTGTATCTCTCCTTCCCTCCCCTCATCTCTCCTTCCCTCACCTCATCTCTCCTTCCCTCACCTCATCTCTCTTTCACTCACCTTATCTCTCTTTCCCTCACCTTATCTCTCCTTCCCTCCCCTCATCTCTCCTTCCCTCACCTCATCTCTCCTTCCCTCACCTCATCTCTCTTTCCCTCACCTTATCTCTCTTTCCCTCACCTTATCTCTCCTTCCCTCACCTTATCGCTCCTTCCCTCACCTCATCGCTCCTTCCCTCACCTCATCGCTCCTTCCCTCACCTCATCGCTCCTTCCCTCACCTCATCTCTCCTTCCCTCACCTCATCTCTCTTTCCCTCACCTCATCTCTCCTTCCCTCACCTTATCTCTCCTTCCCTCTCCTTATCTCTCTTTCCCTCATCTCATCTCTCCTTTCTTCACCTTGTCTCGCAAATGTTATTTTTCTATTTTCTTTCTAAACTGAACAAAAATATAAACGCAACATGTAAAGTGACCCAGAAATGTTCCACACGTACAAAAAAACGCATTTTGTGCACAAATGTGTTTACATCCCTGTTAGTGAGCATTTCTCCTTTGCTAAGATAATCCATCCACCTAACAGGTGTGGCATATCAATAAACTAATTAAACAGCATGATCATTACACAGGTGTACCTTGTGCTGGGGGCAATAAAAGGCCACTCTAAAACATGTCGCTGTCACGGATCCCTCCGGAAATGTCATTAGGCACACCTGGATCCCTATTCCCATTTGATTAGTAATTGTATACCTGTGCCCTTTGTCTAGTAGCCTGGACCTAGATATGTTTGAGCTGCCTTGCTAGTCTCTCTAGAAAGACAGGTAGCCTCCCACAAAGTACCAATGTTCTTACACCTCTGTACAATGTCAGCTTGGCATAGAAGACAGGAAGGAGTTGGGACATCCAGCTTTCTCATGTCACTGACTTATCCGCTTGTTGCCTTTAGTGTAAACAGCACAATTCCCACCCACATTTAAACTCTGCTGACCCAAACTCTTGAATTGTTGGGAGAGACGTCTCTCTGAAGAGGACTCTCTCTGCAACAACCAAGAGAATCTGCCCTGGGTCTGGGATTTCCGAAACGAATGTCTTGCCAACTCGTGACAACGGCCATGGGAGGTTGGCAAGACAGCACAAACAGATCTTGGACCAGGTTAAGTTCCTTCAATCCCATAGTTCCAAAATACATTCAGACCTGATAAATAGTGAGATGGACTGTGATTGGCTTGAACACCTGTACGTCCAGCCAATCATCTTTAGGAGTACCAGATTAGAACCGGTCCAGATCTTTAGTTACAACCCATCTTATGACACTTTCTATTGTCCACACATGCACAAGCATGATTTAGCGGCCGTGTGTGTTGCTGTTGTTTGAGGAATGGAATGAATTAAATGTTGGTGTTGGACAGGGTTTGGGTTAGAGTGAAAGATTGTGAAGAAATTAGTTAGAGAAGGATGGGACAAGGATGTCTGCATGTCTTGAGGAGCTGTAGGTGGAGGCTATAAGGATGTCTGCATGTCTTGAGGAGCTGTAGGTGGAGGCTATAAGGATGTCTGCATGTCTTGAGGAGCTGTAGGTGGAGGCTATAAGGATGTCTGCATGTCTTGTGGAGCTGTAGGTGGAGGCTATAAGGATGTCTGCATGTCTTGAGGAGCTGTAGGTGGAGGCTAGAGAAGGATGAAGAGCTGTAGGTGGAGGCTAGAGAAGGATGAAGAGCTGTAGGTGGAGGCTAGAGAAGGATGAAGAGCTGTAGGTGGAGGCTAGAGAAGGATGAAGAGCTGTAGGTGGAGGCTAGAGAAGGATGAAGAGATGTAGGTGGAGGCTAGAGAAGGATGAAGAGATGTAGGTGGAGGCTAGAGAAGGATGAAGAGATGTAGGTGAAGGCTAGAGAAGGATGAAGAGATGTAGGTGGAGGCTAGAGAAGGATGAAGAGATGTAGGTGGAGGCTAGAGAAGGATGAAGAGCTGTAGGTGGAGACTAGAGAAGGATGAAGAGATGTAGGTGGAGGCTAGAGAAGGATGAAGAGATGTAGGTGGAGGCTAGAGAAGGACGAAGAGATGTAGGTGGAGGCTAGAGAAGGACGAAGAGCTGTAGGTGGAGGCTAGAGAAGGATGAAGAGATGTAGGTGGAGGCTAGAGAAGGATGAAGAGATGTAGGTGGAGGCTAGAGAAGGATGAAGAGATGTAGGTGGAGGCTAGAGAAGGATGAAGAGATGTAGGTGGAGGCTAGAGAAGGTGTTGCTGAAGCATATGGGTTTCCTATAAGGCTGGGAACGTTGGATGGCGAGGAGTTAGATTACATAGTTGGTCGTACTTAGATTGGGAGTGGCGGGTACAGTAGATATGGGTAGTTAGTTGGTATGACTGGGTTTAGGTTAGGTTGGTTTGGGTTGGGTTTGTTGTAGGTTAGGTTGGTTTGGGTTGGGTTTGTTGTAGGTTAGGTTGGTTTGGGTTGGGTTTGTTGTAAGTTAGGTTGGTTTGGGTTGGGTTTGTTGTAGGTTAGGTTGGTTTGGGTTGGGTTTGTTGTAGGTTGGGTTTGTTGTAGGTTAGGTTGGTTTGTGTTGGGTTGGGTTTGTTGTAGGTTATTTTGGTTTGGGTTGGGTTGGGTTTATTCTGGGTTGGGTTTGTTCTGGGTGGGTTTGTTCTGGGTTGGGTTTGTTCTGAGTTGGGGTTGGGGTTGTTCTGGGTTTGTTCTGAGTTGGGGTTGTTCTGGTTTGGGGTTGTTCTGGTTTGGGTTTGTTCTGGGTTGTTATCGGTTGGTTTGTTCTGGGTTGGTTATATGGTGATATCAATGGTTATTTTATTGTGTGTTACTTTAGATACTTTAGATAGGCAGAGTTAGATGGCAGAGTTAGATGGCGTAGTCGGCCAGAGTGGGGATGGTAGCTGAGGCTTGGAGAGGTGGGGTTTGAGTCGGGTAGAGTAGGGTAGGGAAGGGAGGTAGGTGGGGTAGTTGGCATGGCTGTTGGTTTGTGCTGGGTTTAGTTTGAGAAGAGGGTAGGGAAGGGAGGTAGGTGGGGTAGTTGGCATGGCTGTTGGTTTGTGCTGGGTTTAGTTTGAGAGTAGGGTAGAGAAGGGAGGTTGGTGGGGTAGTGGTGGGGTAGTTGGCATGGCTGTTGGTTTGTGCTGGGTTATATGTTTAGTTTGAGATCCAGTGGAGGAGCAGGGGAAGGAGGAGCAACAGGTAGCTGAGACTTCCTTCCAGCTTGGATACGTTTCCTGTCACGTTGCAGTCATCAGAGAAACAGCAGTGAACTCTGACCCCTGGTGACCGGTAACCCTGACTGTTGGCCTGGCTACAGAAAGACTTGTAGGAGCAGGACTTCATCACTCCGCCTGAGAGAGAGAGAGAGAGAGAGAGAGAGAGAGAGAGAGAGAGAGAGAGAGAAAGAGAGAAACAGAGAGAGAGACAGAAAGAGAAAGAGATACAGAAAAAGGGAGAGAGAGAGAGAGAAGGAGAGATATTGACAGAGAAAAAAGAGAGAGAGCGAGAGCGAGACAAAGTATGAATGGAGAGGGAGCAGGGGTGAGAGAGTGCAGAGGGAGAAGAGAGATTAACATTGAAATGCCTTTGTTAATACACAGGGTAACATTTTACATAATGCCTGCAGGTATTTGCGTTTGTATTTATCAGGGATCCCCATTAGCTGCTGGCCAGAAGTGAAATTAAGAAAAAAAACAGAAAAGTGTATTCACCCCCTTTGCTATGAAGCCCCTAAATAAGATCTGGTGCAACCAATTTCCTTCAGAAGTCACATAATTTGTTAAATAACGTCCACCTGTGTGCAGTCTAAGTGTCACATGATCTGTCACATGATCTCAGTATATATACACCTGTTCTGAAAGGCCAAGAGTCTGCAAAACCATTAAGCAAGGGGCACCACCAAGCAAGCGGCACCGTGAAGACCAAGGAGTTCTCCAAACAGGTCAGGGACAAAGTTGTGGAGAAGTACAGATCAGGGTTGAGTTATTTAAAAAATATCCGAATCTTTGAACATCCCACGAAGCACCATTAAATTCATTATTTAAAAATGTAAAGAATATGGCACCACAGCAAACCTGTCAAGAGAGGGTCGATACTAAAACTCACGGACCAGGCACGGAGGGCATTAATCAGAGAGGCAACAAAGGGACCAAAGATAACCCTGAAGGAGCTGTAACGCTCCACGGTGGAGATTGGAGTATCTCTCTCAACAGAGCTGGGCTTTACGGAAGAGTGGCCAGAGAAAAGCCATTGCTTAAAGACAAAAATAAGCAACACGTTTGGTGTTTGCCAAAAGGCATGTGGGAGACTCCCCAAACATATGGAAGAAGGTACTGGTCAGATGAGACTAAATTTAGCTTTTTTGGCCATCAAGGAAAACGCTATGTCTGGCACAAACCCAACACCTCTCATCACCCCGAGAATACCATCTCCACAGTGAAGCATTGTGGTGGCAGCATAATGCTGTGGGGATGTTTTTCATTGGCATTGACTTGGGAAACTGGTCAGAATTGAAGGAATTGATGGATGGTGCTAAAATTCTTGAGGGAAACATGTTTGTCTTCCAGAGATTTGAGACTGGGACGGAGGTTCACCTTCCAGCAGGACAATGACCCTAAGAATACTGCTAAAGCAACACACAAGTGGTTTAAGGGGAAACATTTAAATGTCTTGGAATGGCCTAGTCAAAGCCCAGACCTCAATCCAATTGAGAATCTTTGGTATAACTTAAAGATTGCTGTACACCAGCGGAACCCATCCAACTTGAAGGAGCTGGAGCAGTTTTACATTGAAGAATGGGCAAAAATCCCAGTGGCTAGATGTGCCAAGTTTATAGAGACAAACCCCAAGAGACTTGCAGCTGTAATGGCTGCAAAAGGTGGCTCTACAAAGTATTGACTTTGGGGGGGATAGTTCAAGTTTTCTGTGTTTCTTTTTGGTCTTATTTCACAATAAAAAAATATTTAGAATAAAATAGAAAAGATGTTGCATCTTCAAAGTGTTGTGTAAATCAAATGATACAAACCCCCCAAAAAATCTATTTTAATTCCAGGTTGGAAGGAAACAAAATAGGAAAAAATGCTAAGGAAGTGGACACTTTCACAAGCAACTATATGGACAGATCTGGGACCAGATTAGAGACACGCAGATCTGGGACCAGACCAGAGACACACAGATCTGGGACCAGACCAGAGACACACAGATCTGGGACCAGACCAGAGACACACAGATCTGGGACCAGACCAGAGACACACAGATCTGGGACCAGATCAGAGACACAAAGATCTGGGACCAGACCAGAGACACACAGATCTGGGACCAGATCAGAGACACACAGATCTGGGACCAGACCAGAGACACACAGATCTGGGACCAGACCAAAAACACACAGATCTGGGACCAGACCAGAGACACACATATCTGGGACCAGACCAGAGACACACAGATCTGGGAGCAGACCAGAGACACACAGATCTGGGACCAGACCAGAGACACACAGATCTGGGACCAGATCAGAGACACACAGATCTGGGACCAGACCAGAGACACACAGATCTGGGACCAGACCAGAGAAACACAGATCTGGGACCAGACCAGAGACACACAGATCTGGGACCAGACCAGAGACACACAGATCTGGGACCAGACCAGAGACACACAGATCTGGGACCAGACCAAAAACACACAGATCTGGGACCAGACCAGAGACATACAGATCTGGGACCAGACCAGAGACACATAGATCTGGGAGCAGACCAGAGACACACAGATCTGGGACCAGACCAGAGACACACAGATCTGGGACCAGACTAGAGACACACAGATCTGGGACCAGACCAGAGACACACAGATCTGGGACCAGACCAGAGACACACAGATCTGGACCAAGTTTGATTTCATCATTTCTGAACTAGGTTTGCAAAAATTCATAACATTTTCCCCAAATTTTCCAGAGATCCAGTTTCTCGTACAGGATTCTGCCTTTCCTGCTCATTCTTTCCTGATTCCAGGGATCATATACCTGGATTTCTGAGGAAACTGGTCATTTCGGGACGGATACCAAAATGTTGCAACGACATCAACAAACATATAATCATCCTAATTAAGACCCTGAATGTAAGTCTCTGTTATCTCTTCATGTCCCCGCTGGGACTTCCCCCAACTCCCTGCTGTGTCTGGGCTGGGGGTCCAGACAGAACAGTCTGTCATGTCCTCAGACACACTCAGGACACAAGCATGTGCAAACACACACACACACACACACACACACACACACACACACACACACACACACACACACACACACACAAACACACACTTACTCACGTAACAAGCAGTGTATGAACCCAGTACATTTGACCCATGTAAACTACATAAATGGGTCATGGTTTGCAGGGTACCAGAGTTGTAGATTACACACTCACTGTTTAACTCACTTCCGTGTCCTCGTACTACAGCGCAAGCGTCAGAGTAGCTTGGACAGGTTTTTGAGCCCTGACGATTGCAGTCTTCATCACTAGAACCCATGCAGGTATAGCATTGTAGGGCTTCACCTGGACAAAGAGAGGAAGACAGAGAACATTAGGAGAGGAAGAGAGAGGAAGAGAATGAAAGCCTTAGAAAGAGTCAGGGAGAGAGAGAGATGAGAGATGCGAGGGAGAGATGAGAGAGTGAGAGAGATATGAGAGAGAAAGAGAGAGAAGAGATGAGCGAGAGATATGAAAGAGAGAGGATGAGAGAGAGAGATGAAAGAGAGATATGAAAGAGAGAGATGGGAGAGAGAGATGAGGAGGAGAGAGAGAGAGACAGAGAGGTGAGGAGAGAGAGAGAAAAGGAGAGAGAGAGAGAGAGAGAGAGAGAGAGAGAGGAGGAGAGAGAGAAAGAGAGAGAGAGAGAGAGAGGAGGAGAGAGAGAGAGAGAGAGAGAGAGAGGAGGAGAGAGAGGAGGAGAGAGAGAGAGAGACAGAGAGAGGAGGAGGAGAGAGAGAGAGACAGAGAGAGGAGGAGGAGAGAGACAGAGAGAGAGAGAGGAGGAGCGAGAGAGAGAGAGAGGGAGAGACAGAGAAAGGAGGAGGAGAGAGAGAGAGAGAGAGAGAGAGAGAGAGAGAGAGGAGGAGGAGAGAGAGAGAGAGAGACAGAGAGAGGAGGAGAGAGAGAGAGAGAGAGAGAGAGAGAGAGAGAGAGGGGGAGAGAGAGGAGGAGAGAGAGAGAGAGACAGAGAGAGGACTACACGATTAACGGTGGATTCAACACTGGCCTGAGGAGACATGTTACAGTACTGTTGTTAAAAAACACCGACATAAAACTAAATGCCCACAGTATTATATACAGTACACTCACTTCTCATAATTCTCTGCAATGAGTTATGATACATGCACCAAGCATAGAGAACACAAAGACAACATACCCAGCATAGACAACCCAATACAGAAGCTTAGTTCCTTTGTTTTGTCTTTGTTTTAGTCAGGGCGCAGCTGTCAACCGTTGTCCCTGATTGAGAACCATACATAGGTAGCCTGGTTTCACCTCTACAAAATGTTGAGGTGATTATTTTCTGATCTGTGTTTTGCTGCACCGTTCAAGACGGTTAGTTTTTTTGTCGTTTTTATTGTTTTTGTTCAAGTGTTCAGTATCCGTATTAAATACAATATGGACACTTACCACGCTGCGCATTGGTCTGACATGTCTTACTCCTCGTCTGAGAGGGACGAAGACAAGCGTTACAATGCAGCCGTACAACCACATCCATCCAACCAAATAAAACGTATTTTTCCACAACATCGGCTTACAAAGCAGCATTCAACCTGACCATGACATCGCCAAGTCATCACAAATATGTTGTAATGACGTCGCTGTAACTCGTTTTGACTGCCGAGACGTTAACCAAGCAGCGTGCAGCTACAGAAAACAGCCAGGGATGACTCTGCCAGGTCAGAGTGAGGCATCTAACAGGTCTCTGAAGACAAACAACACAAATGTGTTGTTCACTGGACCACCCCTGTTACAGACAGTAGAGACTGGACCACCCCTGTTACAGACAGTAGAGCCTTTGACCACCCCTGTTACAGTACAGTAGAGACTGAACCACCCCTGTTACAGACAGTAGAGACTGGACCACCCCTGTTACAGACAGTAGAAACTGGACCACCCCTGTTACAGACAGTAGAGACTGGACCACCCCTGTTACAGACAGTAGAAACTGGACCACCCCTGTTACAGACAGTAGAGACTGGACCACCCCTATTACAGACAGTAGAGACTGGACCACCCCTGTTACAGACAGTAGAGACTGGACCACCCCTGTTACAGACAGTACAGTAGAGACTGGACCACCCCTGTTACAGACAGTACAGTAGAGACTGGACCACCCCTGTTACAGACAGTAGAAACTGGACCACCCCTGTTACAGACAGTAGAGACTGAACCACCCCTGTTACAGACAGTAGAGCCTTTGACCACCCCTGTTACAGACAGTACAGTAGAGACTGGACCACCCCTGTTACAGACAGTACAGTAGAGACTGGACCACCCCTGTTACAGACAGTAGAGACTGGACCACCCCTGTTACAGACAGTACAGTAGAGACTGGACCACCCCTGTTACAGACAGTACAGTAGAGACTGGACCACCCCTGTTACAGACAGTACAGTAGAGACTGGACCACCCCTGTTACAGACAGTAGAGACTGAACCACCCCTGTTACAGACAGTAGAGACTGGACCACCCCTGTTACAGACAGTACAGTAGAGACTGGACCACCCCTGTTACAGACAGTAGAGACTGGACCACCCCTGTTACAGTACAGTAGAGACTGGACCACCCCTGTTACAGACAGTAGAGACTGGACCACCCCTGTTACAGACAGTACAGTAGAGACTGAACCACCCCTGTTACAGACAGTACAGTAGAGACTGGACCACCCCTGTTACAGACAGTAGAGACTGAACCACCCCTGTTACAGTACAGTAGAGACTGGACCACCCCTGTTACAGACAGTACAGTAGAGACTGGACCACCCCTGTTACAGACAGTAGAGACTGGACCACCCCTGTTACAGTACAGTAGAGACTGGACCACCCCTGTTACAGACAGTAGAGACTGAACCACCCCTGTTACAGACAGTAGAGACTGGACCACCCCTGTTACAGACAGTACAGTAGAGACTGGACCACCCCTGTTACAGACAGTAGAGACTGGACCACCCCTGTTACAGTACAGTAGAGACTGAACCACCCCTGTTACAGACAGTAGAGACTGGACCACCCCTGTTACAGACAGTACAGTAGAGACTGGACCACCCCTGTTACAGACAGTACAGTAGAGACTGGACCACCCCTGTTACAGACAGTAGAGACTGGACCACCCCTGTTACAGACAGTAGAGACTGGACCACCCCTGTTACAGACAGTACAGTAGAGACTGGACCACCCCTGTTACAGACAGTAGAGACTGGACCACCCCTGTTACAGACAGTAGAGACTGGACCACCCCTGTTACAGACAGTAGAAACTGGACCACCCCTGTTACAGACAGTAGAGACTGGACCACCCCTGTTACAGACAGTAGAGACTGGACCACCCCTGTTACAGTACAGTAGAGACTGGACCACCCCTGTTACAGACAGTACAGTAGAGACTGGACCACCCCTGTTACAGTACAGTAGAGACTGGACCACCCCTGTTACAGACAGTAGAGACTGGACCACCCCTGTTACAGACAGTACAGTAGAGACTGGACCACCCCTGTTACAGACAGTAGAGACTGGACCACCCCTGTTACAGACAGTAGAGACTGGACCACCCCTGTTACAGACAGTAGAGCCTTTGACCACCCCTGTTACAGACAGTAGAGACTGGACCACCCCTGTTACAGTACAGTAGAGACTGGACCACCCCTGTTACAGACAGTAGAGACTGGACCACCCCTGTTACAGACAGTACAGTAGAGACTGGACCACCCCTGTTACAGACATTACAGTAGAGCCTGGACCACCCCTGTTACAGACAGTACAGTACAGACTGGACCACCCCTGTCACAGACAGTAGAGACCGGACCACCCCTGTTACAGACTAGGGTAAAGACATAACACCATGTCAGCTGTCCAACCAGGCGATGAGTAAACACCCTGTTTTAAATTGATGATACATGTTGTGACGTGCTCAGTGCTGACTGTCTGGCTTATCGTGTTACTGTCAGAAATGTGATATCATCATTGCATTTACGTTGTAATCAGAGATTTGATTCAAAGTAAACGTCAGACTTAACTCTGTCTCGTTACGTTCTTTTAAACAGAACAACACCAGACGTCAGGAACGTAGCGTAACTAGCCAATGTAACGTAACTAGCCAATGTAGCGTAACTAGCCAATGTAACGTAACTAGCCAAGGTAACGTAACTAGCCAATGTAACGTAACTAGCCAATGTAACGTAACTAGCCAATGTAACGTAACTAGCCAATGTAGCGTAACTAGCCAATGTAACGTAACTAGCCAATGTAACGTAACTAGCCAATGTAACATAACTAGCCAATGTAGCGTAACTAGCCAATGTACCGTAACTAGCCAATGTACCGTAACTAGCCAATGTAATGTAACTAGCCAATGCAACGTAACTAGCCAATGTAACGTAACTAGCCAATGTAGCGTAACTAGCCAATGTATTGTAACTATCCAATGTAACGTAACTAGCCAATGTACCGTAACTAGCCAATGTAACGTAACTAGCCAATGTAGCGTAACTATCCAATGTACCGTAACTAGCCAATGTACCGTAACTAGCCAATGTAACGTAACTAGCCAATGTAACGTAACTAGCCAATGTAATGTAACTAGCCAATGTAACGTAACTAGCCAATGTAGCGTAACTAGCTAATGTAGCGTAACTAGCCAATGTAACGTAACTAGCCAATGTAACGTAACTAGCCAATGTAGCGTAACTAGCCAATGTAACGTAACTAGCCAATGTAGCGTAACTAGCCAATGTAACGTAACTAGCCAATGTAACGTAACTAGCCAATGTAGCGTAATTAGCCAATGTAATGTAACTAGCCAATGTAGCGTAACTAGCCAATGTAACGTAACTAGCCAATGTAACGTAACTAGCCAATGTAGCGTAACTAGCCAATGTAACGTAACTAGCCAATGTAACGTAACTAGCCAATGTAACGTAACTAGCCAATGTAACGTAACTAGCCAATGTAACGTAACTAGCCAATTTAACGTAACTAGCCAATGTAGCGTAACTAGCCAATGTAACGTAACTAGCCAATGTAACGTTACTAGCCAATGTAACGTAACTAGCCAATGTAACGTAACTAGCCAATGTAGCGTAACTAGCCAATGTAACGTAACTAGCCAATGTAACGTTACTAGCCAATGTAGCGTAACTAGCCAATGTAGCGTAACTAGCCAATGTAACGTAACTAGCCAATGTAACGTAACTAGCCAATGTAACGTAACTAGCCAATGTAACGTAACTAGCCAATGTAACGTAACTAGCCAATGTAGCGTAACTAGCCAATGTAGCTTACCAGGTCAGTAAGGCTTTACACAGTTATATAAGGACAGAGGAACATCACACACCACCTAGAGGTGTGGGGCCTCAGCGCCTTGTTTCTCTGAGTAGACTACAGGAGTCCCACCTATAGTTACCGAACCCCAGCCCCGTAGTCAGCCTGGCAGCGTCACGTCTGCTTCAAAACACCTTCCTAATATTGAGTTGCACCCACCCTCCCTTTTTGGCCTCAGAAGAGCCTCAATTTGTCGTGGCGTCGACTCTACAAGATGTTGACAGAGTTCCACAGGGATGTTCGCCCATACTGACTCTACAAGGTGTTGACAGAGTTCCACAGGGATGCTGGCCCATGCTGACTCTACAAAATGTTGACAGAGTTCCACAGGGATGCTGGCCCATGTTGACTCTACAAAATGTTGCCAGAGTTCTACAGGGATGATGGCCCATGTTGACTCTACAAAATGTTGACAGAGTTCCACAGGGATGCTGGCCCATGTTGACTCTACAAAATGTTGACAGAGTTCTACAGGAATGTTGTCCCATACTGACTCCAATGCTTCCCACAGTTGTGTCAAGTTGGCTGGATGTCCTTTGGGTGGTGGGCCATTCTTAATAAACACAGGAAACTGTTGAGCGTGAAAAACCCAACAGCGTTGCAGTTCTTCTCTCACTCAAACTGCTGTGACTGGCACCTACCCACCATATTCCGTTCAAAGCCACTTAAACCTTTTGCCTTGCCCATTCACCCTCTGAATGACAAACATACACAATCCATGTCTCGATTGTCTCAAGGCTTAAACATCCTTCTTTAGCCCGGCTCCTCCCCTTCATCTACACTGATTAAAGTGGATTTAACAGGTGACATCGATAAGGGATCATAGCTTTCACCTGGATTCACCTGGTCAGTCTGTGTCATGGAAAGAGCAGGTGTTCTTAATGTTTTGTACACTCAGCCTATGTTTCTGACCTTGTATACTTAACTGCCATTGCACAGAACAACGATTAAACCTTAAACAATGGTACAGTGTTTGTCACACATACACATTCGAATCCTAATTAGTCCATTACCTCAATCCCAATTAGTACATTACCTCAATCCTAATTAGTCCATTACCTCAATCCCAATTAGTACATTACCTCAATCCTAATTAGTACATTACCTCAATCCCAATTAGTCCATTACCTCAATCCCAATTAGTACATTACCTCAATCCCAATTCAATCCCAATTAGTACATTACCTCAATCCCAATTAGTACATTACCTCAATCCCAATTAGTTATGGCAGTTAAGTATACAAGGTCAGAAACATAGGCTGATTGTACAAAACATTAAGAACGCCTGCTCTTTCCATGACACACAGACTGACCAGGTGAATCCAGGTGAAAGTTTTCATCCCTTATCGATGTCACCTGTTAAATCCACTTTAATCAGTGTAGATGAAGGGGAGGAGCCGGGCTAAAGAAGGATGTTTAAGCCTTGAGACAATCAAGACATGGATTGTGTATGTTTGTCAATCCCATTTAGTCCATTACCTCAATCCCAATTAGTACATTACCTCAATCCCAATTAGTACATTACCTCAATCCGAATTAGTCCATTACCTCAATCCCAATTAGTCCATTACCTCAATCCCAATTAGTCCATTACTTCAATACCAATTAGTACAGTAGCGAGGTGCTGGAAGAGTATGAAGATGAATTAAAAGGGTGTGATTGAAAAGGACAACAGCGGTGGAATAGATCAGGCTGGAAAGGGGTAAAAGGGGTAAAAGACAAGAGAACAAGTCAGAAGCAACAGTTTCTGGAAGTTGGAAGAGGTTATGCAAGAGAGAGGGCCAGGAGAGAGAGATAAAGTCTGGAAGAAGAAGAAGAGGAAGAAGAAAGGAGACGAAACAGAAGACAGAAGAGGAAACAAGGGAACAATAACTCTGAGAAATGAGGAAGAGGGAACAAGGGAACAATAACTTTGAGAAAGGAGGAAGAGGAAACAAGGGAACGATAACTTTGAGAAAGGAGGAAGAGGAAACAAGGGAACAATAAGTTTCAGAAAGGAGGAAGAGGAAACAAGGGAACAATAACTTTGAGGAAATGAGGAAGAGGAAACAAGGGAACAATAACTTTGAGAAAGGAGGAAGAGGAAACAAGGGAACAATAAGTTTCAGAAAGGAGGAAGAGGAAACAAGGGAACAATAACTTTGAGAAATGAGGAAGAGGAAACAAGGGAACAATAACTTTGAGAAAGGAGGAAGAGGAAGAGGAAACAAGGGAACAATACGTTTCAGAAAGGAGGAAGAGGAAACAAGGGAACAATACATTTGAGAAAGGAGGAAGAGGAAACAAGGGAACAATAAGTTTGAGAAAGGAGGAAGAGGAAACAAGGGAACACTAAGTTTGAGAAAGGAGGAAGAGGAAACAAGGGAACAATAACTTTGAGAAAGGAGGAAGAGGAAACAAGGGAACAATGAGTTTCAGAAAGGAGGAAGAGGAAGAGGAAACAAGGGAACAATAAGTTTCAGAAAGGAGGAAGAGGAAACAAGGGAACAATGAGTTTCAGAAAGGAGGAAGAGGAAACAAGGGAACAATAACTTTGAGAAAGGAGGAAGAGGAAACAAGGGAACAATAAGTTTGAGAAAGGAGGAAGAGGAAGAGGAAACAAGGGAACAATAAGTTTCAGAAAGGAGGAAGAGGAAACAAGGGAACAATACATTTGAGAAAGGAGGAAGAGGAAACAAGGGAACAATGAGTTTGAGAAAGGAGGAAGAGGAAGAGGAAACAAGGGAACAATAAGTTTCAGAAAGGAGGAAGAGGAAACAAGGGAACAATACGTTTCAGAAAGGAGGAAGAGGAAACAAGGGAACAATACATTTGAGAAAGGAGGAAGAGGAAACAAGGGAACAATAACTTTGAGAAAGGAGGAAGAGGAAACAAGGGAACAATGAGTTTGAGAAAGGAGGAAGAGGAAACAAGGGAACAATAACTTTGAGAAAGGAGGAAGAGGAAACAAGGGAACAATACATTTGAGAAAGGAGGAAGAGGAAACAAGGGAACAATAACTTTGAGAAAGGAGGAAGAGGAAACAAGGGAACAATAAGGTTGAGAAAGGAGGAAGAGGAAACAAGGGAACAATAACTTTGAGAAATGAGGAAGAGGAAACA
Source organism: Oncorhynchus mykiss (assembly GCF_057628025.1). Lineage (NCBI taxonomy): Eukaryota > Metazoa > Chordata > Actinopteri > Salmoniformes > Salmonidae > Oncorhynchus > Oncorhynchus mykiss. The sequence continues at coordinate 5,474,065 of NC_143037.1, read as the reverse complement.
AGGGAACAATAACTTTGAGAAAGGAGGAAGAGGAAGAGGAAACAAGGGAACAATACGTTTCAGAAAGGAGGAAGAGGAAACAAGGGAACAATAACTTTGAGAAAGGAGGAAGAGGAAACAAGGGAACAATAAGTTTGAGAAAGGAGGAAGAGGAAACAAGGGAACACTAAGTTTGAGAAAGGAGGAAGAGGAAACAAGGGAACAATAACTTTGAGAAAGGAGGAAGAGGAAACAAGGGAACAATGAGTTTCAGAAAGGAGGAAGAGGAAGAGGAAACAAGGGAACAATAAGTTTCAGAAAGGAGGAAGAGGAAACAAGGGAACAATGAGTTTCAGAAAGGAGGAAGAGGAAACAAGGGAACAATAACTTTGAGAAAGGAGGAAGAGGAAACAAGGGAACAATAAGTTTGAGAAAGGAGGAAGAGGAAGAGGAAACAAGGGAACAATAAGTTTCAGAAAGGAGGAAGAGGAAACAAGGGAACAATAAGTTTGAGAAAGGAGGAAGAGGAAGAGGAAACAAGGGAACAATAAGTTTCAGAAAGGAGGAAGAGGAAACAAGGGAACAATACGTTTCAGAAAGGAGGAAGAGGAAACAAGGGAACAATACATTTGAGAAAGGAGGAAGAGGAAACAAGGGAACAATAAGTTTGAGAAAGGAGGAAGAGGAAGAGGAAACAAGGGAACAATAAGTTTCAGAAAGGAGGAAGAGGAAACAAGGGAACAATACGTTTCAGAAAGGAGGAAGAGGAAACAAGGGAACAATACATTTGAGAAAGGAGGAAGAGGAAACAAGGGAACAATAACTTTGAGAAAGGAGGAAGAGGAAACAAGGGAACAATAAGGTTGAGAAAGGAGGAAGAGGAAACAAGGGAACAATAACTTTGAGAAATGAGGAAGAGGAAACAAGGGAACAATAACTTTGAGAAAGGAGGAAGAGGAAGAGGAAACAAGGGAACAATACGTTTCAGAAAGGAGGAAGAGGAAACAAGGGAACAATAACTTTGAGAAAGGAGGAAGAGGAAACAAGGGAACAATAAGTTTGAGAAAGGAGGAAGAGGAAACAAGGGAACACTAAGTTTGAGAAAGGAGGAAGAGGAAACAAGGGAACAATAACTTTGAGAAAGGAGGAAGAGGAAACAAGGGAACAATGAGTTTCAGAAAGGAGGAAGAGGAAGACGAAACAAGGGAACAATAAGTTTCAGAAAGGAGGAAGAGGAAACAAGGGAACAATGAGTTTCAGAAAGGAGGAAGAGGAAACAAGGGAACAATAACTTTGAGAAAGGAGGAAGAGGAAACAAGGGAACAATAAGTTTGAGAAAGGAGGAAGAGGAAGAGGAAACAAGGGAACAATAAGTTTCAGAAAGGAGGAAGAGGAAACAAGGGAACAATACATTTGAGAAAGGAGGAAGAGGAAACAAGGGAACAATGAGTTTCAGAAAGGAGGAAGAGGAAACAAGGGAACAATAACTTTGAGAAAGGAGGAAGAGGAAACAAGGGAACAATACATTTGAGAAAGGAGGAAGAGGAAACAAGGGAACAATAAGTTTGAGAAAGGAGGAAGAGGAAGAGGAAACAAGGGAACAATAAGTTTCAGAAAGGAGGAAGAGGAAACAAGGGAACAATACGTTTCAGAAAGGAGGAAGAGGAAACAAGGGAACAATACATTTGAGAAAGGAGGAAGAGGAAACAAGGGAACAATAACTTTGAGAAAGGAGGAAGAGGAAACAAGGGAACAATGAGTTTGAGAAAGGAGGAAGAGGAAACAAGGGAACAATAACTTTGAGAAAGGAGGAAGAGGAAACAAGGGAACAATGAGTTTCAGAAAGGAGGAAGAGGAAACAAGGGAACAATAACTTTGAGAAAGGAGGAAGAGGAAACAAGGGAACAATACATTTGAGAAAGGAGGAAGAGGAAGAGGAAACAAGGGAACAATAAGTTTGAGAAAGGAGGAAGAGGAAACAAGGGAACAATAACTTTGAGAAAGGAGGAAGAGGAAACAAGGGAACAATAAGGTTGAGAAAGGAGGAAGAGGAAACAAGGGAACAATAACTTTGAGAAAGGAGGAAGAGGAAACAAGGGAACAATAACTTTGAGAAAGGAGGAAGAGGAAACAAGGGAACAATAACTTTGAGAAAGGAGGAAGAGGAAACAAGGGAACAATAACTTTGAGAAAGGAGGAAGAGGAAACAAGGGAACAATAAGGTTGAGAAAGGAGGAAGAGGAAACAAGGGAACAATATGGTTGAGAAAGGAGGAAGAGGAAGAGGAAACAAGGGAACAATAAGTTTGAGAAAGGAGGAAGAGGAAGAGGAAACAAGGGAACAATATGGTTGAGAAAGGAGGAAGAGGAAACAAGGGAACAATACATTTGAGAAAGGAGGAAGAGGAAACAAGGGAACAATAAGGTTGAGAAAGGAGGAAGAGGAAACAAGGGAACAATAACTTTGAGAAAGGAGGAAGAGGAAACAAGGGAACAATAAGTTTGAGAAAGGAGGAAGAGTGAAATGGCATGAAAAAAAGAGGATGGATGAAAAATGAAAAAGAAAAGCTGGATGGATAGAAGAATAAAAGGAGAAAGTGGAGACAAGAGAGATAAAGAGATCAACATTGTATAGATTATCCCAAATTGTCCAGTATTAAAGCCAGAACCAGAGAACCAAAATAGTCCTTACTGTCGTTAATGAGAAAGAGTAGGGAGACGAGGAGCAGAATAGCGCTCTGGAAAGCTCTCATGTTGTTGGTGATGATGCTGATCCTTCCTTTGGGGTCTCCTTCCCTTGAGTGATGTGATCACACAATGAAAAGCAGGTTGTTTGCTTCGTGGTCCTTCCCTGGAACGATGAGATTGCACAATGAAAATACGTTGTTTTTTCGCTTGCTGGTCGTTCCCTGGAGAGATGTGATCACACAATGAAAAGCAGGTTGTTTGCTGCTAAACCCCTCTGATCTTAATCCCATCTTCATCTGCTAACAAGGAGCTAATACCTCATCCTGCCTGCACGGACTAGGAGATTAGCTGTTACTGGTTAGAGGTTAGCGTCTCCACTGGAGGCCTTTGGCTCTGGTAGCGGCTAGGTTAGCTTCTCCACTGGAGGCATATGGCTCTGGTAGCGGCTAGGTTAGCTTCTCCACTGGAGGACTATGGCTCTGGTAGCGGCTAGGTTAGCTTCTCCACTGGAGGCATATGGCTCTGGTAGCGGCTAGGTTAGCTTCTCCACTGGAGGCCTATGGCTCTGGTAGCGGATAGGTTAGCGTCTCCACTGGAGGCCTATGGCTCTCTATGGCTCTGGTAGCGGCTAGGTTAGCTTCTCCACTGGAGGCCTATGGCTCTCTATGGCTCTGGTAGTGGCTAGGTTAGCGTCTCCACTGGAGGCCTATGGCTCTCTATGGCTCTGGTGGTGACTAGGTTAGCTTCTCCACTGGAGGACTATGGCTCTGGTAGCGGATAGGCTAGCTTCTCCACTGGAGGCCTATGGCTCTCTATGGCTCTGGTAGCGGCTAGGTTAGCATCTCCACTGGAGGCCTATGGCTCTGGTAGCGGCTAGGTTAGCTTCTCCACTGGAGGACTATGGCTCTTGTAGCGGATAGGTTAGCGTCTCCACTGGAGGCTTATGGCTCTGGTAGCGGATAGGTTAGCGTCTCCACTGGAGGCCTATGGCTCTCTATGGCTCTGGTAGCGGCTAGGTTAGCTTCTCCACTGGAGGCCTATGGCTCTCTATGGCTCTGGTTGCGGCTAGGTTAGCGTCAGGCTGCGTTAGGACTGCCATAGGACTGCCATAGAGCTGCCATAGGGCTGCCATAGGACTGCCATAGGACTGCCATAGGGCTGCCATAGAGCTGCCATAGGACTGCCATAGGGCTGCCATAGAGCTGCCATAGGACTGCCATAGGGCTGCCATAGAGCTGCCATAGGACTGCCATAGAGCTGCCATAGGACTGCCATAGGACTGCCATAGAGCTGCCATAGGACTGCCATAGAGCTGCCATAGGACTGCCATAGGGCTGCCATAGAGCTGCCATAGGGCTGCCATAGGACTGCCATAGGACTGCCATTGGGCTGCCATAGAGCTGCCATAGAGCTGCCATAGGACTGCCATAGGACTGCCATAGGGCTGCCATAGGGCTGCCATAGGGCTGCCATAGGACTGCCATAGGGCTGCCATAGAGCTGCCATAGGACTGCCATAGGACTGCCATAGGACTGCCATAGGGCTGCCATAGGGCTGCCATAGGACTGCCATAGGGCTGCCATAGGACTGCCATAGGGCTGCCATAGAGCTGCCATAGGACTGCCATAGGACTGCCATAGGACTGCCATAGGGCTCCCATAGAGCTGCCATAGAGCTGCCATAGGACTGCCATAGGGCTGCCATAGAGCTGCCATAGAGCTGCCATAGAGCTGCCATAGGACTGCCATAGAGCTGCCATAGGACTGCCATAGGGCTCCCATAGAGCTGCCATAGAGCTGCCATAGGGCTGCCATAGGACTGAGCCTGCCTAGTTGATGTATGTGGTTTAGAATACCCGGGTTGTTCTCCATTGTTATTTTTTGTATATTATTTATACTAGCCACTATCGGGAGCCACCGTCAGTAATACCCACATGCATTTAGAACTGTGGTCTTAGTTTCCTTCAGTTTTATAGTCTACATTTATAACTGTAGTCTTAGTTTCCTTCAGTTTGTAGTCTACATTTATAACTGTAGTCTTAGTTTCCTTCAGTTTGTAGTCTACATTTATAACTGTAGTCTTAGTTTCCTTCAGTTTGTAGTCTACATTTATAACTGTAGTCTTAGTTTCCTTCAGTTTGTAGTCTACATTCATAACTGTGGTCTTAGTTTCCTTCAGTTTGTAGTCTACATTCATAACTGTGGTCTTAGTTTCCTTCAGTTTGTAGTCTACATTCATAACTGTGGTGTTAGTTTCCTTCAGTTTGTAGCCTACATTTATAACTGTAGTCTTAGTTTCCTTCAGTTTGTAGTCTACATTCATAACTGTGGTCTTAGTTTCCTTCAGTTTGTAGTCTACATTCATAACTGTGGTCTTAGTTTCCTTCAGTTTGTAGTCTACATTCATAACTGTGGTGTTAGTTTCCTTCAGTTTGTAGCCTACATTTATAACTGTGGTCTTAGTTTCCTTCAGTTTGTAGTCTACATTCATAACTGTGGTCTTAGTTTCCTTCAGTTTGTAGTCTACATTCATAACTGTGGTCTTAGTTTCCTTCAGTTTGTAGTCTACATTTATAACTGTGGTCTTAGTTTCCTTCAGTTTTGTAGTCTACATTTATAACTGTAGAGTTGGTTTCCTTCAGTTTGTAGTCTACATTTATAACTGTGGTCTTAGTTTCCTTCAGTTTGTAGTCTACATTCATAACTGTGGTCTTAGTTTCCTTCAGTTTGTAGTCTACATTTATAACTGTAGTCTTAGTTTCCTTCAGTTTGTAGTCTACATTTATAACTGTAGTCTTAGTTTCCTTCAGTTTGTAGTCTACATTCACAACTATAGAGTTGGTTTCCTTCAGTTTGTAGTCTACATTCATAACTGTAGTCTTAGTTTCCTTCAGTTTGTAGTCTACATTTATAACTGTAGTCTTAGTTTCCTTCAGTTTGTAGTCTACATTTATAACTGTGGTGTTAGTTTCCTTCAGTTTGTAGTCTACATTTATAACTGTGGTGTTAGTTTCCTTCAGTTTGTAGTCTACATTTATAACTGTAGTCTTAGTTTCCTTCAGTTTGTAGTCTACATTCACAACTATAGAGTTGGTTTCCTTCAGTTTGTAGTCTACATTTATAACTGTAGTCTTAGTTTCCTTCAGTTTGTAGTCTACATTCATAACTGTAGTCTTAGTTTCCTTCAGTTTGTAGTCTACATTCATAACTGTAGAGTTGGTTTCCTTCAGTTTGTAGTCTACATTTATAACTGTAGTCTTAGTTTCCTTCAGTTTGTAGTCTACATTTATAACTGTAGTCTTAGTTTCCTTCAGTTTGTAGTCTACATTTATAACTGTAGTCTTAGTTTCCTTCAGTTTGTAGTCTACATTTATAACTGTAGAGTTGGTTTCCTTCAGTTTGTAGTCTACATTCATAACTGTAGTCTTAGTTTCCTTCAGTTTGTAGCCTACATTTTGCATCATCCCATTCCATTTACCTTTCTTTCCTCTGTCATGTCCGTTTGAGTTGTTCCCGAGGTTCGCTAGCATTAGTGGATTATATTAGGTTGACGTTGTGTAATAATTTGGGACACGTTGTCCATTAGAATCATTCAGACCACACTTAGCAGGTTAAACCTGGAGCCTGGCGCACGATTCACAACGTACGCGATAACAGTTCCATAATTACTGAGAATTAGAGTAGAATATGGGACTCCCAATCACGGCCTGATGTGATGCAGCCTGGATTCGAACCAGGGACTGTAGTGACACCTCTTGCACAGTGGTCTAAGGCGCAGTGCCATCTACCAACTGGTATTTTAAAACTACCAGTTGGTAGATGGCATTCTTTCATTGATCACTATTTTCAGAATTCCGTTCTCTCGATGTATTCCAGTCTGTTCATTAAAATTCTATTTAAAGGCACACCGTATTTAAAGGGATGGCTTAAGTTAAATGTACTGAAAAGGGGATGAGGATTTTCAGTGGTTGAATTAAGACTTATTACGAGTGCACAAGGGAACCACACCTGCAAAGCCCATTACGCACCTTCATAAGGTAAGACCGAATACCAACTACTAAGAAGTGCGTAGGAGAGGCGTTATTTTGGAAAGGCGTCCGCGTGCTTTCCAGCCGAAGACTTCGTGCATATATTAAGATTACTTTTTTGTAACTTTTCTTTGTTTGTTTTGGACTTCGGTGAGGGTTTTTTTTCCGGCTGTTCAGACACACAAACACAAGAAAAATTGTGGAGACAAGCTGAAGTTCGGAGCCAAAGTCTACGCCCCTTCATAGTTGAATAGTCAACCGTAGGGATTCATTAATAAGGCTTTGTTGTCATTCAACGAGAGATAACCCATTTTCATGCACATTTCTTTTATTGAAAAATACCGCAACAAACATCTTAGATGTAAAATTATGCGACTGAGATTACTTCAGCAAAAAAACGTATGAATTAATGACAGATTTCTTGAGTTATCTCAGATTCGTTCTAAGATGGTGTACAGTATACTGGCTACAGTGTCTCAAAATGGACAAACAGTACTATTTTATCAAGCGAAAGTAGTTTAAGGAAGTATGGGAGCTCACTCCTTTGGCTCGGCTAGGCGCCAGACTAACTGAAGCATGCTGACGGATTCATGTCGGGATATCGGGCCCTTGGTGAAAGCCACAGGCCTTTTTAAAGGAACTAATTCATCAACCATGTATCTGTCAATAACTAATATAGTCATGGGTAGTATCTCTACCAATACAGTCATGGGTAGTATCTCTACAAATACAGTCATGGGTGGTATCTCTACCAATACAGTCATGGGTAGTATCTCTACCAATACAGTCATGGGTGGTATCTCTACAAATATAGTCATGGGTGGTTTCTCTACAAATACAGTCATGGGTGGTATCTCTACAAATATAGTCATGGGTGGTTTCTCTACAAATACAGTCATGGGTGGTATCTCTACAAATATAGTCATGGGTGGTATCGCTACAAATATAGTCATGGGTGGTTTCTCTACAAATACAGTCATGGGTGGTATCTCTACCAATACAGTCATGGGTGGTATCTCTACCAATACAGTCATGGGTGGTATCTCTACCAATACAGTCATGGGTGGTATCTCTACAAATACAGTCATGGGTGGTATCTCTACCAATACAGTCATGGGTGGTATCTCTACCAATACAGTCATCAGTGGTATCTCTACCAATACAGTCATGGGTGGTATCTCTACCAATACAGTAATGGGTAGTATCTCTACCAATACAGTCATGGGTGGTATCTCTACCAACACAGTCATGGGTGGTATCTCTACCAATACAGTCATGGGTAGTATCTCTACCAATACAGTCATGGGTAGTATCTCTACCAATACAGTCATGGGTGGTTTCTCTACAAATACAGTCATGGGTGGTTTCTCTACAAATATAGTCATGGGTGGTATCTCTACAAATACAGTCATGGGTGGTATCTCTACCAATACAGTCATGGGTAGTATCTCTACCAATACAGTCATGGGTGGTATCTCTACCAATACAGTCATGGGTGGTATCTCTACCAATACAGTCATGGGTAGTATCTCTACCAATACAGTCATGGGTAGTATCTCTACCAATACAGTCATGGGTGGTATCTCTACAAATACAGTCATGGGTAGTATCTCTACCAATATAGTCATGGGTAGTATCTCTACTATTCACTCAAAAAGGAAAAGGCACCCAGGGAAATATATCACACCGTTTAATTACATTTTTATTCCACTGTAGAGTGAGTGCATTTTATATTTCACTTCAGAGTAGAGTGAAATACTAATTAGTTCAGCGTATTGTGAATTTCACACAGCCAGTGTTAATTTTTCTACTCTGTGTAGGGTGACAGAAACATTGTCTTAAATGTTAACATTTCAACACTTTCGAAAGTGTTGAATTCACTCTGTTGAGTGTGAAGGCATGTGCACACCGCAAACGTTAAAAAAATGAACAGAGGTGTTCTGAAATAAACATGAGACCGTTTCTGTCATTCCCACAGCACTGAGAATCCTAGGTGTGTGTGTGTGTGTGTGTGTGTGTGTGTGTGTGTGTGTGTGTGTGTGTGTGTGTGTGTGTGCGTGCGTGCGTGCAATTTTCATTTTCCTCCTAGGACTCCATTTTCATATCAGGCGACCCCACGTGGTGTTGCGACCCCTGGGTTGGGAAACGCTGGCCTAATCACTTCACAAAGAAGCCACATCCCATGTTTCTACTGTCCTCCTTTATTTCACATTTCAGATGCTGTACACTATAGCTGTGCAGACCTGGGTTCAAATAGTATTAGAAATCAATTAAATTACATTTTCGGCGCTTGATTGATGTTGCCTGGTTTAACAGATTAATAGAATAGTCCCAAAACTGCAAACTCCGCCCATTTGGCACTCTAGGCCAGAACAAACACTCAACATTTTGAACCCAGACGTGTAGCTGTGCAGAGCTCTTTTTTTTTTCAATTGCTTCCACCTTGTGAACACATCAATTATAACAGGACTGTGACATAGAGATCACAAGATTGAATTACTTTACCTACCCTCAGTCCCAACACCTGATCATTACAGGAACAATTACCGTTCATCGTCCTCAATATTACAATGAAAATAAATAAAATCCCATCACACGTTTAGTTTTTTCTCCAAGAAAAGATATGACATAAAATTACGCCTCACAAAGTATCTGCACGGTAACACGACCAAGGGAAGCCATTTAATTAAGCACAATATTGTATCAAAATGCAGATATATATATATATATATATCTCTATTATAATCATCAACTTCCTACTTACAAAACACGAAAGGACGTTTGTATTTTTCTACTTCCACATGCAGTTCTCTGTGATCAAGTTTATTTCTTATTAACTGAACGATTCATTGATTTATTCTATATATATATATATATGGTTTTCTTTTCCTCTGTGTTTCCCTCTCTAGTGTTGAGGATTGAAGACACAGCAGGAGTTGGAAGAGGGAGCCGTATTTCCCCATCATTTGCTGTCATGGCAACCACATCGCATATCGGTCTATCTTCAATCAATGCACTCACCTTTCTCTCTATCACGCACACGCTTTCTCAGACACACACGCACGCACGCGCACACACCACACACACCCACACACACCACACACACACACACACACCACAACATGTGTACAAACTGTAAATGTGTACATGAGACTGAGTTGCACACTTGTACATACCCACCCACACACACACACACACACACACACACACACACACACACACACACACACACACACACACACACACACACACACACACACACACACACACACACACACACACACTCTCTCTCTCATTTATGATATAGAGTACATTTCAAAACACTCTTTCACCGGATCCCTGATACAGGACATGTTTTGCACATTGGCACATCAAAATGTACTGGGTGAAACAGAAGAAAACCATTGGCCCTCCCCAATACTCTGGGGGTGCAATGATGCCAGTTGATACACGTACACAGTCAGTCAGTAGTATATTAAATCCAGAAACCACTTTGGCTTCAACTGTCCATCTGTCCAGCTGCCCATCAGTCCAAAGGGAAGGTTTGAAGAGAGAGGATGTGGTTCTCTTTCTTCTATTCTTCTACCACTCCTTCCCCTCAGGCCCTGGAGACATGGACGTGTTCAGTGTTGCTAGCTCTTTCCCATCTTGGCGATCAGCTCGTCACAGATCTTGGTCAGTTCTTCGATCTCTTTGTTCTTTAAGGAAGAGAGACAAAAACCAGGAGGTTAGAGTAATTCCGTGTTCATTTCGTCCCCCCCAAAATTGTGACTAAAATATTTGTCTAGCCTTTAGCTCAGGGGGCTAACAGGAGACCTCGGTTTGAATCCTGTGTCCGTCACAAATAATGCGTGCACCCTGGGGCATTTATTGACAAAGCGTGATTATCTAGGACTTCATGGTCCCCCCGTCCATGAAATCTTATCCATTGTGAAAAAAAAGGCTAAACTTATCCGAGATCAGTACCTTCTGCTCAAGAGTTCTCTCCAGTGAGTCCACCTTCATAGTCTCCTTCCTGAGAGAGGCCTGGTACGCTGCTGTCTCCTGACGGGACTTCATCCTCACCTGGGCGATGTCGGAGTTCGCCCTGAGATACACAAACAGGATGTTAGTGTCATGGTGGTCAGAACATACAGGATGTTAGTGTCATGGTGAGAACATACAGGATGTTAGTGTCATGGTCAGAACATACAGGATGTTAGTGTCATGGTGGTCAGAACATACAGGATGTTAGTGTCATGGTAGTCAGAACATACAGGATGTTAGTGTCATGGTGGTCAGAACATACAGGATGTTAGTGTCATGGTGGTCAGAACATACAGGATGTTAGTGTCAATGTGGTCAGAACATACAGGATGTTAGTGTCATGGTGGTCAGAACATACAGGATGTTAGTGTCATGGTGGTCAGAACATACAGGATGTTAGTGTCATGGTGGTCATAACATACAGGATGTTAGTGTCATGGTGGTCAGAACATACAGGATGTTAGTGTCATGGTGGTCAGAACATACAGGATGTTAGTGTCATGGTGGTCAGAACATACAGGATGTTAGTGTCATGGTGGTCAGAACATACAGGATGTTAGTGTCATGGTGGTCAGAACATACAGGATGTTAGTGTCATGGTGGTCAGAACATACAGGATGTTAGTGTCATGGTGGTCAGAACATACAGGATGTTAGTGTCATGGTCAGAACATACAGGATGTTAGTGTCATGGTGGTCAGAACATACAGGATGTTAGTGTCATGGTGGTCAGAACATACAGGATGTTAGTGTCATGGTGGTCAGAACATACAGGATGTTAGTGTCATGGTCAGAACATACGGGATGTTAGTGTCATGGTGGTCAGAACATACAGGATGTTGGTGTCATGGTCAGAACATACAGGATGTTAGTGTCATGGTGGTCAGAACATACAGGATGTTAGTGTCATGGTGGTCAGAACATACAGGATGTTAGTGTCATGGTGGTCAGAACATACAGGATGTTAGTGTCATGGTGGTCAGAACATACAGGATGTTAGTGTCATGGTGGTCAGAACATACAGGATGTTAGTGTCATGGTAGTCAGAACATACAGGATGTTAGTGTCATGGTGGTCATAACATACAGGATGTTAGTGTCAATGTGGTCAGAACATACAGGATGTTAGTGTCATGGTGGTCAGAACATACAGGATGTTAGTGTCATGGAGATCATCTGATCACCTCTATCAACAACAAGTAACTGGATCACAGTTGGCCGATTGAGATTCTATAATATCTGTGGTTGTCTATATCTTTCTGTTTTGATTTAATTTAGTGTTTTGAGACAATCCACTATAGATGGAGTTTGACTTGACTCGGTTGAATACGTATGAGTTCTAACATGCTTTGAATGTCACGGTGAGTGCAACCAGAGTGTGCGAGGTGCACTCACTTGTCTAGTTTCTCCTCGGCGTGGATCTTCAGGGCCTGGTAACGTTGTTCCTCCTTACGGACCCTGGACAGGTACTCCTGAGCGCATTTCTTCAGCACCTCCTCATTCTGAGAGACAGGTAAAGGAGAGAGAAAGAAAGTTTACACTTGCAAAGATCCTGTTTTGTGATTGGTCTAATTCTGTTAGAATTAATTCTAATTCTAATTCAGATTGGAAGTGTTTCTAGATAAGAGCATCTACTATATCACTAGAAGGTATACGGTAAGCAGACATACGTCATCGTCGACATTGATAGACAGCCATTAGCAGTGTGTGCGGTAGTAAGGTTGGTTGGTGTTTGTGTGTGTCTGTCCATGTGTCTGTGTGTAGGTATGTGTCTCTCTGTGTGTACCCACCTTGCGGTAGCCCTCGAGGACGTCCTTCAGCTTCTCGTAACGTCTGAACAGTTCAGCCAGACTCTTCTCTACAGAGTTGAGGTCTGAAAGAGCCTGGTCCTTCTCTATGATCAGCTGCTGGATGGTGTGGTGAGACAGAGACTTATCCTTCTGCTCATCGTCTGGAGGGAGGGAGGAGAGAGATGGAGGGAGGGAGAAGAGAGAGGAGAAAAGACAGAGAGAGAATAGAGAGAGGAGGAGGAGAGAGAGACAGAGAGAGAGTGAGAGAGAGAGAGAGAGAGAGAGAGAGAGGACAGAGTGAGAATAGAAAGAGGAGGAGATAGCGAGAGAGAGAGAGGAGAGGACAGAGAGAGAATAGAGAGAGAGAGAGAGAGAGAGAGAGAGAGAGGACGAGAGAGAGAGAGAGGACGAGAGAGAGAGAGAGAGAGAGAGAGCGAGCGAGCGAGAGAGAGAGAGAGAGAGAGAGAGAGAGAGAGAGAGAGAGCGAGAGAGAGAGAGAGCGAGCGAGAGAGAGAGAGAGAGAGAGAGAGAGAGAGGACGAGAGAGAGAGAGAGAGAGAGCGAGAGAGAGAGAGAGAGAGAGAGAGAGAGAGAGAGAGAGAGAGAGAGAGAGAGAGGAGAGAGGACAGAGAGAGAATAGAGAGAGGATAGACATGAGATGGGAAGGAGGGGGGGATAGAGAGAGGGAGAGAGAGAAAGGATATAGATTAGATTGTATTCCTGGTACTTCACACACAGACACTAACACATTTGCTCATACACATTGTCATACGTAAAAAAGCCCAGCTATAGACACAGACGGACAGACACACACACACACACTTGCTCATATGCATATCAACATACACAACCCACATGCTTACTTACATACACACACACGAACACACACAGATTGGAAATCAATAAAAGCACAGTAGGTTCCTACAGTAGTTAATGACGCCTGCGTTAGGGACATTTTAGCATGAAGGCGATATTGATCAAGCGTGTATTTCTGGTGTGAAGCGTGCAGACAGAACAAACACTGAACGATGAGTGAAATGAACGAGATCCAGACTTCGGGAAAGAGCAACACACTGACATTGTAACGTTCCAACCCTATTCGAGCAGTGGTTAATGGGTAGCCTAGTGGTCAGAGTGTTGGACTAGTAACCGGAAGGTTGCAAGTTCAAAACCCCCGAGCTGACAAGGTCAGAATCTGTCGTTCTGCCCCTGAACAGACAGTTAACCCACTGTTCCTAGGCCGTCATTGAAAATAAGAATTTGTTCTTAACTGACTTGCTTAGTTAAATAAAGATAAAATAACGAGTTAGTCAGTTTACAGGCTGGGAGACCAGGGTTATGGTAGAGAAATAAACATTCTGTTCTCTGGCGAACAGAATACATTTTAGAGTGGCCTTTTATATAACAGTGGTGTCTAATTTGACTATGTTTTCTGTCCTCAGCTTATGTAAAGCTTTGAAAGCCTGTTTGCAGATGAAGAGAGAAGTCCCAATGAACGGCACAAGAGTCTAAGGGTGTATATGCCTTGGGTTATATGTCTAGGCTTATCTACAGTATGTTAGAAAATGTTGTATACAAAAATACAGTTAAACACAATGTAGGAACCTATTGCTGGAGCCATCCAACTCTGTTGGAGGTTCTGCTGGACTTAGAGGGTTTTGTTTCAGCCCAGCAATAACACACCTGATTCAACTTATCAAATCTAGTTGAGTTGATAATCAATTGTGCTTATTGCTGGGCTGGAATCGAAGTCTGCTCAGCCAGTAGATCAGGGATCAGTGGAACAACGTTGGTATGCAGTTTTATGTTGTTCATCTGAAATGAGGCTTTAGTAATAACAGACTACTTGTTACTACTCAATTATATATTAATGTTTATACTAACATGTTTAATCTTTACATACCAGTTATCTGTTGTTGTTTACACTAATGTTTAATATTTACATACCAGTTATCTGTTGTTGTTTACACTAATGTCTATTTTTTTGTCTAGTTTTAAGATCTCTAATCTGTTTTCATTTGATTGTCTCTCTCTCTCTCTCTCTCAGTATATCAGCCACGTGAATCCATTGTGCAGCTTACCATATGACATGCATCGCCAACGCAGCCATAGGCCTACAGTATGATGGCATTGCTGGCCTCAAGGGCATCTGTCATCTGAAGCAGAGAATAGCTCAAACTCACACATTGTTTACATGTTGAGCTCTATGTTGTCAATTTAAAACATTAGACAATGTATATGAGGTGAATTATATATCAGATTGTGTACATGCCTTTTAAGTGCTGACATATACAATTGTTTAGTGCAAATCCAACCCTTGTAATGTAGGTACAGTATGACAATAAGGAGATGACAGTCAGGCAACAGGCGATTAGCATTACAGCTAACAGTTAAACTACAGGCGATTAGCATTACAGCTAACAGTTAAACTACAGGAGATTAGCATTACAGAGCATTACAGCTAACATTTAGGCTACAGGAAATGAGCATTACAGCTAACAGTTAAACTACAGGCAATTAGCATTACAGCTAACAGTTAAACTACAGGAGATTAGCATTACAGCTAACATTTAGGCTACAGAAAATGAGCATTACAGCTAACAGTTAAACTACAGGTGATTAGCATTACAGCTAACAGTTAAACTACAGGAGATTAGCATTTCAGAGCATTACAGCTAACATTTAGGCTACAGGAAATGAGCATTACAGCTAACAGTTAAATTACTAGCGATTAGCATTACAGCAAACATTTTATGAGGTTCATTTTAATTTATTGAATTAATTTGCTTGAAAAATTATTGCAGTTGTTCCCATCGATAGACAGTACATGGTTGCTCTATATATAACTGACCCTGAATAAGCTAGCGACTGGGCTAACACAGCTAACCTTTTAGGTCAATAATATGCTGTTTTTATTAACATTTTGCTGGCTTTATAATCGTGAGAGTGATTAATTAACTAGTAGCTTGCTAGTTAGTTATACCTAGGTAGCTTACAAGTTTAGTTGACTTTTCTTAAAACAAACCTTATTGTGGCTAGCTACTTCTTGTCCCTCATGCTAGCTTTTACAACCAATTATCACTTCAGAAACATCCCCCACAAAGCCAGCATTGTAGACCATTTCTCCCTTCTCGCTGCAGCTTTAACTCATCTCGAAACAACAGAGAAGCGAGCTGCAAACGTTCTAAAATGGTTTGAAAACCAGCGCACTGCAAACGTTCTAAAATGGTTTGAAAACCAGCGCACTGCAAACGTTCTAAAATGGTTTGAAAACCAGCGCACTGCAAATGTTCTAAAATGTTTTGAAAACCAGCGCACTGCAAACGTTCTAAAATGGTTTGAAAACCAGCGCACTGCAAACGTTCTAAAATGGTTTGAAAACCAGCGCACTGCAAATGTTCTAAAATGGTTTGAAAATCAGCGCACTGAAAACGTTCTAAAATGGTTTAAAAACCAGCGCACTGCAAACGTTCTAAAATGGTTTGAAAACCAGCGCACTGCAAACATTCTAAAATGGTTTGAAAATCAGCGCACTGAAAACGTTCTAAAATGGTTTAAAAACCAGCGCACTGCAAACATTCTAAAATGGTTTGAAAATCAGCGCACTGCAAACGTTCTAAAATGGTTTGAAAACCAGCGCACTGCAAATGTTCTAAAATGTTTTGAAAACCAGCGCACTGCAAACGTTCTAAAATGGTTTGAAAACCAGCGCACTGCAAACGTTCTAAAATGGTTTGAAAACCAGCGCACTGCAAACATTCTAAAATGGTTTGAAAATCAGCGCACTGAAAACGTTCTAAAATGGTTTAAAAACCAGCGCACTGCAAACGTTCTAAAATGGTTTGAAAACCAGCGCACTGCAAACGTTCTAAAATGGTTTGAAAACCAGCGCACTGCAAACATTCTAAAATGGTTTGAAAATCAGCGCACTGAAAACGTTCTAAAATGGTTTAAAAACCAGCGCACTGCAAACATTCTAAAATGGTTTGAAAATCAGCGCACTGCAAATGTTCGAAAATGGTTTAAAAACCAGCGCACTGCAAACGTTCTAAAATATTTGAAAACCAGCGCACTGCAAACATTCTAAAATGGTTTGAAAACCAGCGCACTGCAAACATTCTAAAATGGTTTGTGAAACCCAGCGCACTGCAAACGTTCTAAAATGGTTTGAAAACCAGCGCACTGCAAACGTTCTAAAATGGTTTGAAAACCCGTGGTTGTTTTGTTGTCACGTTTAGTCTTTACTACGGCACTCGGAGGAACAAGGCATTTGATTGGTTTGACGTGTTGCGAGGGTTCACTGATTTACATCAGGTTCCGACCCCTCTTTAGCTGATTTATACCATGAGACTTCCGACGAAGCTATGGTTTAACTAATTAATACTGCCAAGCTCACGTACGATCTCCAAGGACCTATACACACCGAACAGGGACTGTGTGTGTGTGTGTGTGTGTGTGTGTGTGTTAGGGAGAGAGAGTTAAAGGTTCCTGCTGTGTACTTCAGGGGAAGAAAGAACAAAAAGCGTGAAAGTCTCGCTTATGGAAATCTGGTGTTGTGTAGAAACTAACGAAGGTACACTTTCACCAGTTAGCTCACAGAAAAGTCTGGAAAAAAATGAAAGACAACAGAAATGGGAAGATGAATGTCACTTCTATCTCTCTTTTGACAGATGGATGTGATCTGAAGTCACAAACAACTAACGGGGCAGAGTCCTCGATACTCACCTGGCAGCCCTGTTACACAATAGGAGCAGCAGAACACAAAAGAAGGAGTTGTGTTATCAAGCTGGGAGGGCAGCAGGACACATGGGTTGGGAGTCAATCCGTTTCAAATCTAATTTCAATTAAAACGTGTCTCATAAACCAAGTTTCCATCCAATTGGCGACAGATTTTCATACGAATATTCTAAAATCTATACTAATAAAAATGTGCATAGTTTCCCACCAGAGATGAGTTTCCATCAAGTTGACTTATTGCGGATAAAAGTCCGTACCGAATTAAAAAAAATATCAGCTAAATGGGATTCCATATAATTCTACTGAGCTACAGTCATATATTTATTCATTTATTTAGCTCCTTTGCACCCCAGTATCTCTACCTGTACATTAATCTTCTGCACATCTACCATTCCAGTGTTTAATTGCTATATTGTAATTACTTCGCCACCATGGCCTATTTATTTCCTTAACTCCCTTATCTTACCTCATTTGCACTCACTGTATATAGACTTTTTGTTTTCTTTTGTTCTACTGTATTATTGACTGTATGTTTGTTTTATTCCATGTGTAACTCTGTGTTGGTGTATGTGTCGAACTGCTTAGCTTTATCTTGGCCAGGTCGCAGTTGTAAATGAGAACTTGTTCTCAACTAGCCTACCTGGTTAAATAAAGTTGAAATAAAAAATTTAAAAAAGATGTCTTTAAAGTTTACCAAGAATTTAGCTGTTTCCAGCAGTTTATGACCTTGTTTAATCCGACATGTAGGTCTACTTTACTCGCATAAAAAGGTTGAATGGAAATCGGCCTATCCCATCCATATCATTCAATACCCACTGCACAGGAATGGGAAAAGTACCCAATTAATTCAATTTAATTCATTAATTAAAGCATTTCCATTTCTAGCGTAATTTATTTTACAGACACAAAAAGATCCTGCCTTGTCTCGAGTATTTTGTTTTGTTGACATTTGGAAAGTTTACCGACAAAATGTTTTCTGTCGTGATTTTTTATTTTATCCGACTATACTATACTCACATAAAAAAGGTTGTCGGAAACTTGCTTATAGAGACAAATGTAGGAAAATTATAATTTACAGTTACTTCTTGGATTTACAGAACTGAATGAGAATTGACCCCAACCCTGCAGGACACGTGAGAGAGCAGTAGCCGTGGTAGAACAAAAAAAATGGCGGCTCACACCTTTTAGTGAGAGTGTCGAGTGTTGTACAGGGTTGGGGTCATTTTCAATTTGGTCCATTTCGTGAAGTAACCTGAAATTCCAATTCTAACTGTTTTCTCATAGAGAAGCATTCTGGACAATTGGAATTGGAATTTCTGTTAAAACTTCCTGGATTGATTGAAGTTGACCCCATATCCCTGATGCAATATGAACAATGGGAATGAAAATCTTATTAAAAAAAAATTAAAAATAAATTCAGAGCAGAGCTTCAGAAATGTTTCAGAGGTGGAAAGGGAGAAGTGAACGAGAGTAGTGAGATAAAAAGGACAACGAGTGAATCTTTGTTTGATCTGGAAGATAATAATAGCTGGAAAGCGTAGACCATTGACTTATTGTATGTCATACAATACAGAAAAACTGAAAGGTTTTGATGAGCAAAGTGGAAACACACTGTAGCTTGCATCACGTGGATTCATCTTTAAAAATGTACTATTAACATACTGAAAAGGTTGTGAGGAACAGCAAACCACATATTGGTATAGCAATCATGTACTGTATAAAACCCAGGTGCTATGCTGGGGTTGGTAGATTTATGTATGAGAAACTACACAGAGAAACACTCACCAATCATCTGTGCAATGGTCTTCTCATACTCTGCCACGATTCTCCTGTGAGCCACAAACGGCAAAGATTAATTAATTATAAACAGACACATTTTCTAGTGTTTGTTCTTTATCTTTCTTTCTTTATAAATCTAGAACGTTTCTTAAAGGCACACATGAGATCTCAGACAGGAAGTAATGTGTCAAAATACCAATCATGTGCTTTCTTCACAGAGGCAATCACGCACAGTGTTGTCACCCACAGGTGTGAGGTGGACGAGGCTATCTTTAAACCTTCATAAAGATAGCCTCGTCCACCTGTCTAAATCTTTGTTTTCACTGACTCCATTTCTCTTTCTCTCTCTCTCTCTCTCTCTGTGGCAATGCATTCAGTAAACTATATTAACATGGAAAGTAAACACTTCCATTGTCAAGGTAAACACATAACACCAATGGTCCAACATAAATATACTAGACTGTAAGTATTAAAGTGATAACAATGACAACGAGAATGTTAATCATATTAACTCCCTCTCTCTCCCCCTTCCCTCTGTCTCTGTCTCTCTCCCCCCCTCCCTCTGTCTCTGTCTCTGTCTCCCCCCTCCCTCTCTCTCTCTCTGTCTCCCCCTCCCTCTGTCTCTGTCTCTCTCTCTTTTTCTCTCTCTCCCTCTCTCTCTTTCTCTCCCTCTCTCTCTCTCCCACCTCCCTCTCTCTCTCTCTGTCTCCCCCCTCCCTCTCTCTCTCTCTGTCTCCCCCTCCCTCTGTCTCTGTCTCTCTCTCTTTTTATCTCTCCCTCTCTCTCTCTCTCTCTCTCTCTCTCCCCTTCTCTCTCTCTCCCCCTCCCTCTGTCTCTGTCTCTCTCTTTCTCTCCCTCTCTCTCTCTCCCCCCCTCTCTCTCTCTCTCTCTCTTTTTCTCTCCCTCTCTCTCTCTCTCTCTCTCTCCCCCTCCCTCCCTCCCCCTTCTCACTCTCTCCCTCTCCCTCTGTCTCTCTCTTTCTCTCTCTCTCTCTCTGTCTCTCTCCCTCTCCCTCTCTCCCTCTCTCCCCCTCTCTCTCCCCCTCCCTCTGTCTCTCTCTCTGTCTCTCTCTCCCTCTCTCTCTCTCCCCCTTCCTCTGTCTCTCTCTCCCTCCCTCTCTCTCCCCCCTCCCTCTCTCTCTCTCTCTCTCCCTCTCTCTGTCTCCCCCTCCCTCTCTCTCTCCCCCCCTCCCCCTCTCTCTCTCTCTGTTTCCCCCCCTCCCTCTGTCTCTTCTCTCTCCCTCCCTCTCTCTCCCCCTCCCTCTCTCTCTCTCTGTCTCCTCCCCCCTCCCTCTGTCTCTCAGCAGTTTGTGTCCCCATTAGAATTCCTTAAAAGTATATCCTTCCTCAATTTATCAAATGAATTACAGGCATGATGGGATAGGTGAACACACAGTGTACACAATGCCATTAATTTCTAAACAAATTACTTCAAGGAAGGGAGGAAGAAATGATAATAGCATTAATTTATTCATTTGTATTTTAAGGAGTTCAAATGAGGCCACAGCCTGTGTGCTAGTGCCTCTCTCTCTCGCTCTCTCTCGCTCTCTCTCTCTCTCTCTCTCTCTCTCTCTGCCTATGACAATGCTGCTTGTTTGGGGTTGCCAGAGAGTGGGTAGATTAGCCGGGCCTCCCCTCTTAGCTACTTAACCCTCCTTATCCCAATCAGCCTAATGATATAAGCCTATAGGCTCTCCTAGCCAGCTGGATCTCCACCCAATCCCAATCCACCTCCCCAAAACTCCACCACCACCCCAACCCTCCACCCCAAAACCACAACACCCCAAACCACCACCCCAACCCAACCCACCCCCCCAAAACCTGAACAACCCCAAATTCTAATATCCCATAACTCTTTACATGAATGCGGAACATTTCTTAACGAAGGGACCAACTAGTAACCAACGTCTCTGGTCCCATGAACCTGTACTTCGTTATCTTCAACCAAGCTGACGGACTGACAGGTGATCAACTCACCTCATCTCCAGCACTTCCTGTCGACTGTCCTCGTATTTCCTCTGCCACTCCAGTACCTCCTTCTCCTTGGACACGATCTGAAAGGTAGGATAAATAGGACTTTCTTAGGTACACATCACATGAAGAACTGTGAAGACATCGGGCCGTAGTGTTTATATTTACATCAGTATACAAAAAAAAAAATGCATGTGTTTTTATCTATATCATCTGCATTTGTATTGACTATACTGTTGAACGTCAACCTGTTCCTCCAATACTGTCATACAGTAAACTTCCCACAATGGATATGAACTTGACAGCAGTGAGTGGTTTGGGAGTAGGTCTAGAGGGGTACCTCTTCTCGTGCGATGCCCAGGGAGTGCTCCATGTCTTTGGGTGGGTAGGGGCTCTCCCTCTCCCCCTCTCCGTAGCCCGCTGTCCGGGTGTAGAGAGAACTCTTGGTATCCGCGCAGTCCCTGTCCAGTGTTGATGACATCACTTCTCTGTCTCTCTGCTGCTCACCGAAGCCAGGTCAGGGGAGAGGAGGAGGAGGAGGAGGAGGAAGAGGAGGAAGAGAAGGGGGAGAGACACAGGAACAGACCATTAGTTAGGTATCTGGTTGATCTAATGATGACAGAAAACTAGGGTTTCGTTCTGGAAGCTTTCCCAGAAACCCCAGTTGGAAGATTGTGGAATCCTCCATCCAGGATTTCTGGAAAACCTGGGAAAGTTACCTGCACTTTAAACCCCTAAAGACAATGCACACTCTTTGTAGGATCCTGAACCAAACCAAGCCACAAGGCTGCATCATATCGGATCAGAAAGATGCCCCAAACCAAGATGCTCCACACCAAGATGCCCCAAACCACGGCCAAACTCAATATGCAAAATGATGCAGCCTCTGTAATGATGCTCTTGGAGACTTAGGCAGCTGGTAGCAACATGTTTGGATGGAGCAGTCCTCAATGCCAGTGATTGGCTGATGCTGCAACAGCTTGGCTGTAATTGGGTCTAGGCAGGGGAAAGAGGCGGGATATGTCTACTGATAGATGAATGCTGCATGATACTGGAGAGGGACAGGGATAGGTAGTAGCACAATGTTAGTGTCATGAATCACGTGACTAAGCGCATCACAATGTCAGAGGAAGCTGTTATGATTTTGATAGGTGTAAAAGGTCCTGTGTAAAACACTTGATTTCCAATCTGACCTGGAACCAGTTTTATATGAACACATCTAACTTCCACTGACTGTATGTCTCCACTGCCCACAGGTTAGAGTAATTGAAGAGGCGGCAGGGTCGCCTAGTGGTTAGAGCGTTGGGCTAGTAACCGGAAGGTTGCAAGTTCAAATCCCCGAGCTGAAAAGGTCTGTCGTTCTGCCCCTGAACAGGCTGTTAACCCACTGTTCCTAGGCTGTCATTGAAAATAAGAATTTGTTCTTAACTGACTTGCCTAGTTAAATAAAGGTTAAAAAAAAATTTGACAGGGTTTTTCCATATTAGACAAGTTCAGTAGCGCTTGGTCCCATACAGCAGAACATCAACTTGGATACTTTTTTAAACTAAAAAACATGAAATGTCTGAACACAGAATCTGATTATGACATCATAACACAGAATCTGATTATGACATCATAACACAGAATCTGATTATGACATCATAACACAGAATCTGATTATGACATCATAACCCAGAATCTGATCATAGAGTTGCGCCCCCCCCCCCCCCCCCCAAAAGAAAACAGTCGTGGATGGTTTAATCCTCCCTGTGGGGGATTAGGGGATTGGGGCCTCATGGGGGTGTGGGAGACTTAAAGCCCCACTAATACAGTAGTCCTGTGTTGGGTCTTGCTGCAGCATTTAACCACTAATACCTTTCTTATTCTATAGTATGATATTATAACACTGGCTCTACTGCTTAAGGTCCATAGAGACAACCTGTAGCAGTTGTATGGATAAGCAGGTCCAAGAAGACTTGGTAGTCTTAGGGATTGGACCTCAGTCCCCAAGACAGCCACCAACTGCGCTAGCCAATATACTGTAGAGCCAAAGACTGGATTTGATTAGTATCCCCATTAACTGAGGCCTTGATGACAGCTGGTATTCCTGAGGATTGGCTCAGTCAACCTGCCACCAACTGGGTAAGCAGCCCTCTCTGTCCAGATTTAAATAATGAACATCCAGGTACATCCCTTGGACAGGATACTAGTCTATCTCTGGGCCTTACCCCATATCCATCCCCTTAATGTCAAGTAGAGACTGTAACCCATATCCATCCCCTTAATGTCAAGTAGAGACCGTACCCCATATCCATCCCCTTAATGTCAAGTAGAGATCGTACCCCATATCTTCCCATTAGTGTCAAGAAGAGACCGTAACCCATATCCATCCCCTTATCGGTGTCCCTTCCACGGGACGGTTGAGCTAACGTAGGCTAATGTGATTAGCATGAGGTTGTAAGCAATAAGAACATTTCCCAGGATATAGACTTTTTTATTGTGTTACACTCTCCTACATTCATTTCACATTTCCACAAACTTCAAAGTGTTTCCTTTCAAATGGTACCAAGAATATGCATATCCTTGCTTCAGGGCCTGAGCTACAGGCAGTTAGATTTGGGGATGTCATTTTAGGTGAACATTTTTAAAAAGGGGAGGATCCTTAAGAGTATCCATCATTTTCACTTGTCTGACCACTTGCATGATGACAAGTTTCTCACACAACTGGCCTGTCTGGGCGATGTTTTTTCTCACCTGAATGATCTGAATCTAAGATTACAGGGACTCTCCGCAACTATATTCAATGTACGGGACAAAATTGAGGCTATGATTAAGAATTTGGAGCTCTTCTCTGTCTGCATTAACAAGGACAACACACAGGTCTTTCCATCGTTGTATGATTTTTTTGTGTGCAAATGAACTCAAACTTACGGACAATGTCAAATGTGATATTGTGAAGCACCTAAGTGAGCTGGGTATGCAATTACGCAGGTACTTTCCCCAAACGGACGACAAAAACAACTGGATTCGTTATCCGTTTCATGCCCTGCCTCCAGTCCACTTACTGATATCTGAACAAGAGAGCCTCATCAAATTGAAACAAGTGGTTCTGTGAAAATTGAATTTAATCAGAAGTCACTGCCAGATTTCTGGATTGGGCTGCGCTCAGAGTGTCCTGCCTTGGCAAATCGTGCTGTTAAGACACTGATGCCCTTTGCAACCACGTACCTATGTGAGAGAGGATTCTCGGCCCTCACTAGCATGAAAAATAAAAACAGGCACAGAATGTGTATGGAAAATGATTTAAGACTGAGACTCTCTCCAACACAACCCAACATTGTAGAGTTATGTGCATCCTTTCAAACACACCCTTCTCATTAACCTGTGGTGAGTTATTCTCAATTTTATATGAACAAATAAGGTTTTATATGTAAGATGGTTCAATACAGAGCAAAATGATTGATTATTATTATATTCTTATTTGTGCCCTGGTCCTTTAAGAGCTCTTTGTCACTTCCCACGAGCCGCGTTGTGACAAAAACTCACACTCATTCTTGTGTTTAATAAATGTATCGTATAGTGTGTGTGTGTGGCAGGCTTACAATGACGGCAAGAAACAACATTTGAGATTGCACTGACCCTGGTTGTCACGCCCTGACCATAGTTTGCTTTGTATGTTTATAGGTTTTGTTTGGTCAGGGTGTGATCTGAGTGGGCATTCTATGTTGGATGTCTAGTTTGTCTGTTTCTGTGTTTGGCCTGATATGGTTCTCAATCAGAGGCAGGTGTTAGTCGTTGTCGTTGGTTGGGAACCATATTTAGGTAGCCTGTTTTGTCATTGTGGGTTGTGGGTGATTGTCTATGTTAGTTGCTTGTGTCAGCACAGCTCTTATAGCGTCACGGTCGTTTTTCGTTTATTGTTTTTGTATTCAGTGTTCAGTGCTTTCTTTAATTAAAATATCATCATGAACACATGCATGGTTTGCTAACTACCTCTCTCAAAGAGTGCAGTGTATAAAGTCAGAACATCTGATGCCTCAGCCACTGCCTGTCACTAAGGGAGTACCCCAAGGCTCGATCCTAGATCCCACGCTCTTCTCAATTTACATCAACATCAACATACTGGTCAGGCAGTAGGATGCTCTCCCATCCATATATATTCAGATGATACATACTCAGCTGGCCCCTCCCAGGATTGTGTGTTAAACACTATGCAACAAGTCTTTCTTAGTGTCCATCAAGCTATTTCTCTGCCCTTAACCTTGTTCTGAAAACCTCCAAAACAAAGGTCATGTGGTTTGGTAAGAAGAATCCTCCTCTCCCCACCGATGTGATTACTACCTCTGAGGGTTTAGAGCTTGAGGTCATACAAGTACTTGTACTACCTCATACAAGTACTTGGGAGTATGGCTAGATGGTACACTGTCCTTCTCTCAGCACATATCAAAGCCGCAGGCTAAAGTTAAATATAGACTTGGTTTCCTCTATCGTAATCACTCCTTTCACCCCAGCTGCCAAACTATTTTAATTTTTTTTATTTAACCTTTATTTAACTAGGCAAGTCAGCTAAGAACAAATCCTTATTTACAGTGACGGCCTACCCCGGCCAAATCTTAACATGGACGATGCTGGGCCAGTTGTGATACAGCCTGGAATCGAACCAGGGTCTGTAGTGACACCTCTAGCACTGAGATGCAGTGCCTTAAACAGCTGCGCCACTCGGGAGATCTGATTAACCCTGATTCAGATGACCAACCTACACATGCTAAATTACGGAGACGTCATTTATAGATCGGCAGGTAAGGGTGCTCTCGAGCGACTAGATGTTCTTTACCATTCGGCCATTAGATTTGCCACCAATGCTCCTTATAGGACACATCACTGCACTCTATACTCCTCCGTAAACTGGTCATCTCTGTATACCCGTCGCAAGACCCACTGGTTGATGCTTATTTATAAAACCCTCTTAGGCCTCACTCCCCCCTATCTGAGATATCTACTGCAGTCGTCATCATTCACATACAACACCCGTTCTGCCAGTCACATTCTGTTAAAGGTCCCCAAAGCAAACACATCCCTGGGTCTCTCCTCTTTTCAGTTCGCTGCAGCTAGCGACTGGAACGAGCTGCAACAAACACTCAAACTGGACAGTTTTATCTCCATCTCTTCATTCAGTATTAATGCTACATTGTAATTATTTGTATTATTATTTATTGCCTTACCTCCCTACTCTTCTACATTTGCACACACTGCATATAGATCTTCTGTTTTTATTTTCTATTGTGTTATTGACTGTACATTTGTTTATGTGTAACTCTGTGTTGTTGTTGCACTGCTTTGCTTTATCTTGGCCAGGTTGCAGTTGTAAATGAGAACTTGTTCTCAACTGGTCTACCTGGTTAAATAAAGGTGAAATATATATATATATTTTTATAAAAAATTCAGACTCAATCATGGACACTCTTACTGACAGTTGTGGCTGCTTCACGTGATGTATTGTTGTCTCTACCTTCTTGTCTTTGTGCTTTTGTATGTGCCCAATAATGTTTGTACCATGTTTTGTGCTGCTACCATGTGCTGCTACCATGTTGTGCTGCTGCCATGTTGTTGTCATGTTGTGTTGCAACAGGGGGGCCTTTTGCCTTTTGGTAGGCCATCATTGTAAATAAGAATTTGTTCTTAACTGACTTGCCTAGTTAAGTAAAGATGAAATAAAACATGTAAATATGTAAATAAAATGTTGACTACTTTAGGAACCATCTAACATCAAGATGTTTCATCATGCACCTTTCCCTAACCTGAAACAACGTTGTAGTGACCCCTGACCTACCCAACAGACCTATCTCCTGACTAGACTTACCCAACAGACCTATCTCCTGACTAGTCCTACCCAACAGACCTATCTCCTGACTAGTCCTACCCAACAAACCTATCTCCTGACTAGTCCTACCCAACGGCCCTATCTCCTGACTAGACTTACCCAACAGACCTATCTCCTGACTAGTCCTACCCAACAAACCTATCTCCTGACTAGTCCTACCCAACGGCCCTATCTCCTGACTAGGCTTACCCAACGGACTTTCATTTTAAAATTTCATCTAGTGTGACTACACATAGTTTCACTACAGACCTTAGATGGAAGATAAATGAACTATCTGTATCTGGAAACTTCTACTGACTTCTCTTCTGAAGCAAGGCGGCAAAGATGTTGGGGCTTGTTGGGTTATTTAGGAGACAAAGTCAGTCAGTCAGAAAACAGGAATGTGAGATTACAGATAAAAGGCTCAAGAGTAGCTGATCATCCTGCTTCACTCTCTCCCATCAAATTGAGGAATGAGGAGGGTTACAAAATACTGGTTACTCTCCCAAAATTCCCAGGTCACGTTAGTGTTAATGGATTCCTCTCATGCTCAGGCCGGTAGCCTCTCATGTTCAGGCCGGTAGCCGACATGTTCAGGCCGGTAGCCGAAATGTTCAGGCCGGTAGCCGACATGCTCAGGCCGGTAACCGACATGCTCAGGCCGGTAGCCGAAATGTTCAGGCCGGTAGCCGACATGCTCAGGCCGGTAGCCGACATGCTCAGGCCGGTAGCCGACATGCTCAGGCCGGTAACCGACATGTTCAGGCCGATAGCCGACATGTTCAGGCCGGTAACCGACATGTTCAGGCCGGTAGCCGACATGTTCAGGCCGGTAACCGACATGTTCAGGCCGATAGCCGACATGTTCAGGCCGGTAACCGACATGCTCAGGCCGGTAACCGACATGCTCAGGCCGGTAGCCGACATGTTCAGGCCGGTAACCGACATGTTCAGGCCGATAGCCGACATGTTCAGGCCGGTAACCGACATGCTCAGGCCGGTAACCGACATGCTCAGGCCGGTAGCCGACATGTTCAGGCCGGTAACCGACATGTTCAGGCCGATAGCCGACATGTTCAGGCCGGTAGCCGACATGTTCAGGCCGATAGCCGACATGCTCAGGCCGGTAACCAACATGTTCAGGCCGGTAGCCGACATGTTCAGGCCGGTAGCCGACATGCTCAGGCCGGTAGCCGACATGTTCAGGCCGGTAGCCGAAATGTTCAGGCCGGTAGCCGAAATGTTCAGGCCGGTAGCCGACATGTTCAGGCCGGTAGCCGACATGTTCAGGCCGGTAGCCGAAATGTTCAGGCCGATAGCCGACATGTTCGGGCCGGTAGCCGAAATATTCAGGCCGGTAGCCGACATGTTTGATACACAGCCAAGAAAAGAAAGGCCCAGCACTCTTTAAGTTAATTGGTTCAGGAGAATGGAGGTCAGGGTCTGGAAGCCGTGTTAGTGATGTCACACGGGGAAAAAAGGGGAGGGGCAGAGACGGTTGATGTTGCTGTTATTGTTTAGTAACAGCCATGGGTTCACACACACACACACACAATGGTGTGACTAGAGGGGGGAGGGGGAGGCAGGCTGAGACACGCTCATGCTGCTCACACACACACACACACACACACACACACACACACACACACACACACACACACACACACAGAGAGAGAGAGAGAGCAGGTACAGGTGCAGGCTGACTCAGCTCAGTACCTGGGGGGTGACAGTGGAGAGGGAGGGGCTGTCTGAGATGTATTTGGCTACCTGAAGAGCCTCTATCCTCAGAGCAGCTAGAACCAGTTCCTCCTGAGACGCAGGTAAGAGGGAGGAAGAGAGAGGAAGGGGTGGAGGCGGGGGGAGAGGGAGGGAGGAAGAGAGAGGAAGGGGGAGGGGGGAGGAGGAGGAGGGGGGGGGGGTGTTGCGGGAGGGTGGAGGAAAGGGGCAGGGGGGAGACATACAGAACCAGAAGTTGAGTTACACACACCTAGGCTGCTTACTTCTCAGCTACAGTACCCACTCTCAACCAGAGAACCCACATTCTCACCTACAGTACCCACATTCTCACCTACAGTACCCACATTCTCACCTACAGTACCCACATTCTCAGCTACAGTACCCACATTCTCACCTACAGTACCCACACTCTCACCTACAGTACCCACATTCTCAGCTACAGTACCCACATTCTCACCTACAGTACCCACACTCTCACCTACAGTACCCACACTCTCACCTACAGTACCCACACTCTCACCTACAGTACCCACATTCTCACCTACAGTACCCACTCTCACCTACAGTACCCACACTCTCACCTACAGTACCCACTCTCACCTACAGTACCCACTCTCACCTACAGTACCCACACTCTCACCTACAGTACCCACTCTCACCTACAGTACCCACACTCTCACCTACAGTACCCACACTCTCACCTACAGTACCCACACTCTCACCTACAGTACCCACATTCTCACCTATAGTACCCCCACTCTCACCTACAGTACCCACACTCTCACCTACAGTACCCACATTCTCACCTATAGTACCCACATTCTCACCTACAGTACCCACATTCTCACCTACAGTACCCACTCTCAGCTACAGTATCCGCACTCTCACCTACAGTACCCACACTCTCACCTACAGTACCCACAATCTCACCTACAGTACCCACTCTCAACTACAGTACCCACATTCTCACCTACAGTACCCACTCTCAACTACAGTACCCACGTTCTCACCTACAGTACCCACACTCAACTACAGTACCCACTCTCAACTACAGTACCCACTCTCACCTACAGTACTCACACTCTCACCTACAGTACCCACATTCTCACCTACAGTACCCACAATCTCACCTACAGTACCCACTCTCAACTACAGTACCCACATTCTCACCTACAGTACCCACTCTCAACTACATTATCCGCACTCTCACCTACAGTACCCACACTCTCACCTAGAGTACCCACACTCAACTACAGTACCCACATTCTCACCTACAGTACCCACATTCTCACCTACAGTACCCACATTCTCACCTACAGTACCCACATTCTCAGCTACAGTACCCACATTCTCACCTACAGTACCCACACTCTCACCTACAGTACCCACATTCTCAGCTACAGTACCCACATTCTCACCTACAGTACCCACACTCTCACCTACAGTACCCACACTCTCACCTACAGTACCCACACTCTCACCTACAGTACCCACATTCTCACCTACAGTACCCACTCTCACCTACAGTACCCACACTCTCACCTACAGTACCCACTCTCACCTACAGTACCCACTCTCACCTACAGTACCCAAACTCTCACCTACAGTACCCACTCTCACCTAAAGTACCCACACTCTCACCTACAGTACCCACACTCTCACCTACAGTACCCACACTCTCACCTACAGTACCCACATTCTCACCTATAGTACCCACACTCTCACCTGCAGTACCCACACTCTCACCTACAGTACCCACATTCTCACCTATAGTACCCACATTCTCACCTACAGTACCCACATCCTCACCTACAGTACCCACTCTCAGCTACAGTATCCGCACTCTCACCTACAGTTCCCACACTCTCACCTACAGTACCCACAATCTCACCTACAGTACCCACTCTCAACTACAGTACCCACATTCTCACCTACAGTACCCACTCTCAACTACAGTACCCACATTCTCACCTACAGTACCCACACTCAACTACAGTACCCACTCTCAACTACAGTACCCACTCTCACCTACAGTAATCACACTCTCACCTACAGTACCCACATTCTCACCTACAGTACCCACAATCTCACCTACAGTACCCACTCTCAACTACAGTACCCACATTCTCACCTACAGTACCCACTCTCAACTACATTATCCGCACTCTCACCTACAGTACCCACACTCTCACCTAGAGTACCCACACTCAACTACAGTACCCACATTCTCACCTACAGTACCCACACTCTCACCTACAGTACCCACTCTCACCTACAGTACCCACACTCTCACCTACAGTACCTACTCTCAACTACAGTACCCACTCTCACCTACAGTACCCACATTCTCACCTACAGTACCCACACTCTCACCTACAGTACCCACTCTCACCTACAGTACCCACACTCACCTACAGTACCCACACTCTCACCTACAGTACCCACACTATCACCTACAGTACCCACTCTCACCTACAGTAACCACACTCTCAACTACAGTACCCACTCTCACCTAAAGTACCCACACTATCACCTACAGTACCCACTCTCACCTACAGTAACCACTCTCTCACCTTATGACTCAACGATGTATCAATAACAACAGACTAGACAACAGACTGGACAACTGACTAGGCAACTGACTAGACAACATATTGCAGAACAGACTTGACAACAGTCTAGACAACATATTAGAAAAAAGACTAGACAACAGACTACACTACAGACTAGACAACAGACTAGACAACATATTAGAAAAAAGACTAGACAACAGACTAGACAACTTATGGAAAACAAACTAGACAACAGACTAGATGACAGACTAGACAACATATTTTTAAACAGACTAGACAACTGACTAGACAACTGACTAGACAACAGACTAGACAATAGACTAGACAACAGACTAGACAACTGACTAGACAATAGACTAGACAACAGACTAGACAACAGACTAGACAGACCACAGACTAGACAACAGACTAGAAAACAGACTAGACAACAGACTAGACAATAGACTAGACAACAGACTAGACAACTGACTAGACAATGGACTAGACAACAGACTAGACAACAGACTAGACAACAGACTAGACAAATGACTAGACAAGAGACTAGACAACAGACTAGACAACAGACTAGACAACAGACTAGACAACTGACTAGACAACAGACTAGACAATAGACTAGACAACTGACTAGACAATAGACTAGACAACAGACTAGACAACAGACTAGATAGACAACAGACTAGTCAATAGACTAGACAACAGACTAGACAATAGACTAGACAATAGACTAGACAACAGACTAGACAACAGACTAGACAACAGACTAGACAGACAACAGACTAGACAACAGACTAGACAACAGACTAGACAACAGACTAGACAACAGACTAGACAGACAACAGACTAGACAACAGACTAGAAAACATGTTGAAAGCAAAGAGAGACATACACATTAGAGTAAACACAGACAATCTCATTTATCAATAATATAACTACGATTTATCAATAATATAACCACGATTTATCAATAATATAACTATGATTTATCAATAGTATAACTATGATTTATCAATAGTATAACTACGAGGGATAGAGAGGATCCAAACGGGAAGGAGGTTGGCACACGAGGGAGGGGAGCACAGCACACTGTCTGACTCTAATCAACCGAGGGAGGACTCTGACTCTAATCAACCGAGGGAGGGGAGCACAGCACACTGTCTGACTCTAATCAACACACCTGTAGTTTGAGTGCGAAGGCAGTGGGGTTGGTCTCTGCCAGGTCAGTCTCCACAGCCTCCAGGTAGGCTAGGGGGTCAGGGCACTCAGACAGCCTGGCTAAGAAGGGTACGTCTGGGGATGGGCCAGGGGCTGGACCTTGGACCTCCATAGAGCCCTGGGTAGGTTTCTACAGAGGTTGGCAGCAGGGAGGGGGAGGAGGGCCAGGAGCGGGGCGAGGAGCGGGGCATGGAGGGGGTCAGCATTGCGAAGCAAAGCATTGCGCATTGTCAGCAGGAGGTTGGGAGCTGGGTAGCTGAGACTGAGGTGTGTTGTTTGTAGCTGGCTGGTAGGTAGCTTATGGTAGTTAGTTTATGGTAGCTACCTTATGGTAGCTATGTTATGGTTGTTACTTTATGGTAGTTACCTACTGGTAGTTACTTTATGGTAGTTACTTCATGGTAGTTACTTTATGGTAGTTACCTACTAGTAGTTACCTTCTGGTAGTTAGTTTATGGTAGTTATCTTCTAGTAGTTACTTTATGGTAGTTCCCTACTAGTAGTTACCTTCTGGTAGTTAGTTTATGGTAGTTATCTTCTAGTAGTTACTTTATGGTAGTTACCTTATGGAAGTTACCTTATGGTAGTTACTTTATGGTAGTTACGTTATTGTAGTTACTTTATGGTACTTACTTTATGGTAGCTAACTTATGACAGAACTTTCAGAGTAGCTGATGAGGTTAATGTACCTATTGAGCATCAACTTCTGCGTCTACACCCTAGGCTATACCGTACAGTATTTAGGGTTGTCATTGTCGCCCTCTAGTGTCTACATGACCACATGACAATAACACAGACAGCCAGGTGGTATGGATTAAGAGAGGCCTCGGCATAGTGAACCCGGGAAAGAACATCTGACGTAACATTGTATCCTGAGAGGAGCCTGATGCAAACAACTGTCACATGCAGATGAAAGATGATGAGAAACATACTGTAAATGCAATGATACATTTTCTTCTGGATTTTGTTTTGCTTTGGTGAGGTAGATTGACAGCCAGGCAGTTCAGTGCTGTTCTACTCACCGCACCATGCTCAATGTCTGTGCTCTGTGTCCGGCTGAGTGACTGGCTCTCTCTCTTCCTGGTCTTCTCTTTCTCTCCAGTGGACCCCTCAAGACCGGGTCGAGACCCTTCTGGACCAGGTCTGGAGCCCAGCACAGGAGTCTTCATCTGGGCTGTGATCTGGGCCTCTATCTCCTCAAAACTCCTACTTGGAAGGGGAGAGAGAGAGAGAGGGAAGGAAGGATAAGGAAAATTATAGGGAATATATCTGGGTATATGGGTGTGCGTTTATGGATAATGTGTTTGTTATGTGGTAAATCGGTAGTAAGGAACAGCAGGTAGCCTAGTGGTTAGAGTGTAGGGACGGCAGGTAGCCTAGTGGTTAGAGTGTAGGGACGGCAGGTAGCCTAGTGGTTAGAGTGTAGGGACGGCAGGTAGCCTAGTGGTTAGAGTGTAGGGACGGCAGGTAGCCTAGTGGTTAGAGTGTAGGGACGGCAGGTAGACTAGTGGTTAGAGTGTAGGGACGGCGGGTAGACTAGTGGTTAGAGTGTAGGGACGGCAGGTAGCCTAGTGGTTAGAGTGTAGGGACGGCAGGTAGCCTAGTGGTTAGAGTGTAGGGACGGCAGGTAGCCTAGTGGTTAGAGTGTAGGGGCGGCAGGTAGCCTAGTGGTTAGAGTGTAGGGACGGCAGGTAGCCTAGTGGTTAGAGTGTAGGGACGGCAGGTAGCCTAGTGTTTAGAGTGTAGGGGCGGCAGGTAGCCTAGTGGTTATAGTGTAGGGGCGGCAGGTAGCCTAGTGGTTAGAGTGTAGGGACGGCAGGTAGCCTAGTGGTTAGAGTGTAGGGACGGCAGGTAGTCTAGTGGGTAGAGTGTAGGGACGGCAGGAAGCCTAGTGGTTAGAGTGTAGGGACGGCAGGTAGTCTAG
Source organism: Oncorhynchus mykiss (assembly GCF_057628025.1). Taxonomy (NCBI): domain Eukaryota; kingdom Metazoa; phylum Chordata; class Actinopteri; order Salmoniformes; family Salmonidae; genus Oncorhynchus; species Oncorhynchus mykiss. Next base: position 5,439,785 of record NC_143037.1, on the reverse strand, counting down.
TGGTTAGAGTGTAGGGACGGCAGGTAGCCTAGTGGTCAGAGTGTAGGGACGGGCAGGTAGCCTAGTGGTTAGAGTGTAGGGACGGCAGGTAGCCTAGTGGTTAGAGTGTAGGGACGGCAGGAAGCAAAGTGGTTAGAGTGTAGGGACGGCAGGTAGTCTAGTGGTTAGAGTGTAGGGACGGCAGGAAGCCTAGTGGTTAGAGTGTAGGGACGGCAGGTAGTCTAGTGGTTAGAGTGTAGGGACGGCAGGTAGCCTAGTGGTCAGAGTGTAGGGACGGGCAGGTAGCCTAGTGGTTAGAGTGTAGGGACGGCAGGTAGCCTAGTGGTTAGAGTGTAGGGACGGCAGGTAGCCTAGTGGTTAGAGTGTAGGGACGGCAGGTAGTCTAGTGGGTAGAGTGTAGGGACGGCAGGAAGCCTAGTGGTTAGAGTGTAGGGACGGCAGGTAGTCTAGTGGTTAGAGTGTAGGGACGGCAGGTAGCCTAGTGGTCAGAGTGTAGGGACGGGCAGGTAGCCTAGTGGTTAGAGTGTAGGGACGGCAGGTAGCCTAGTGGTTAGAGTGTAGGGACGGCAGGAAGCAAAGTGGTTAGAGTGTAGGGACGGCAGGTAGTCTAGTGGTTAGAGTGTAGGGACGGCAGGAAGCCTAGTGGTTAGAGTGTAGGGACGGCAGGTAGTCTAGTGGTTAGAGTGTAGGGACGGCAGGTAGCCTAGTGGTCAGAGTGTAGGGACGGGCAGGTAGCCTAGTGGTTAGAGTGTAGGGACGGCAGGTAGCCTAGTGGTTAGAGTGTAGGGGTGGCAGGTACTCTAGTTGTTAGAGTGTAGGGACGGCAGGTAGCCTATTGGTTAGAGTGTAGGGACGGCAGGTAGCCTAGTGGTTAGAGTGTAGGGACGGTAAGTAGCCTAGTGGTTAGAGTGTAGGGACGGCAGGTAGCCTAGTGGTTAGACAGTAGGGGCGGCAGGTAGTCTAGTGGTTAGAGTGTAGGGACGGCAGGTAGCCTAGTGGTTAGAGTGTAGGGACGGCAGGTAGCCTAGTGGTTAGAGAGTAGGGACGGCAGGTAGCCTAGTGGTTAGAGAGTAGGGACGGCAGGTAGTCTAGTGGTTAGAGTGTAGGGACGGCAGGTAGCCTAGTGGTTAGAGTGTAGGGACGGCAGGTAGCCTAGTGGTTAGAGTGTAGGGACGGCAGGAAGCCAAGTGGCTAATTAGAGTTTAGGGACGGCAGGTAGTCTAGTGGTTAGAGTGTAGGGACGGCAGGAAGCCTAGTGGTTAGAGTGTAGGGACGGCAGGTAGGCTAGTGGTTAGAGTGTAGGGACGGCAGGTAGCCTAGTGGTCAGAGTGTAGGGACGGGCAGGCAGCCTAGTGGTTAGAGTGTAGTGACGGCAGGTAGCCTAGTGGTTAGAGTGTAGGGGTGGCAGGTACGGCAGGTAGCCTAGTGGTTAGAGTGTAGGGACGGCAGGTAGCCTAGTGGTTAGAGTGTAGGGACGATAAGTAGCCTGGTGGTTAGAGTGTAGGGACGGCAGGTAGCCTAGTGGTTAGAGAGTAGGGGCGGCAGGTAGTCTAGTGGTTAGAGTGTAGGGACGGCAGGTAGCCTAGTGGTTAGAGTGTAGGGACGGCAGGTAGCCTAGTGGTTAGAGAGTAGGGACGGCAGGTAGCCTAGTGGTTAGAGTGTAGGGGCGGCAGGTAGCCTAGTGGTTAGAGTGTAGGGACGGCAGGTAGGCTAGTGGTTAGAGTGTAGGGACGGCAGGTAGCCTAGTGGTTAGAGTGTAGGAACGGCAGGTAGCCTAGTGGTTAGAGTGTAGGGACTGCAGGTAGGCTAGTGGTTAGAGTGTAGGGACGGTAGGTAGCCTAGTGGTTAGAGTGTAGGGACGGCAGGTAGCCTAGTGGTTAGAGTGTAGGGACGGCAGGTAGCCTAGTGGTTAGAGCGTTGGACTAGTAATCCGAAAGGTTGCTGGATGGAATCCCTGAGCTGACAAGGTAAAAATGTGTTGTTCTTCCCCTGAGTAAGGCAGTTAACCCACTGTTCCCTGGGCGCTGTGGAAGTTGACAAAGTTCCCCTACACCTCTTTGATTCAGAGAAAGGGACTGGAAACTCAATCTGTCTGCATGTGAGAGAGAGTGAAATGATTTAGTCCTATTTGTTATAATTATTACTGCTCACGTTGATAACTATATGTGACTAGACTAGAGGGTGTGTGTGTGTGTGTGTGTGTGTGTGTGTGTGTGTGTGTGTGTGTGTGTGTGTGTGTGTGTGTGTGTGTGTGTGTGTGTGTGTGTGTGTGTGTACGTGTGGCTACTACATGATACTCTAATTTTCCCTTTACCCATCATGAGGTTGCTACAACCTAGCCTATGAAAGAATGTTTACAACGTAGGTGTACAAATCGAGAGACTTGTAAACTCTTGCCTGCATCTAGCATCTGGGGTGTAATTACTACTGCAAACATTCTGTTTTGCAACTAATTACGAGATTCTTATTGGAACAAAAATCAGCTGGTTCCCTCCCCGTTTTGTTCCGTTTGCTTCTGTTTAATTAAGTGGCTAAGCCGGCGGAGGAGGTAAGCACTATGGAATTGTTTTATTAATACCAAGCATCATTATGCTGAGCTATATGGAATTGTTTTATTAATACCAAGCATAAGTATACTAAGCTGTATGGAATTGTTTTATTAATACCAAGCATCATTATACTAAGCTATATGGAATTGTTTATTAATAACAAACATCATTATGCTGAGCTATATGGAATTGTTTTATTAATAACAAGCATCATTATACTAAGCTCTATGGAATTGTTTTATTAATACCAAGCATCATTATACTAAGCTATATGGAATTGTTTTATTAATACCAAGCATCATTATACTGAGCTATATGGAATTGTTTTATTAATACCAAGCATCATTATACTGAGCTATATGGAATTGTTTTATTAATACCAAGCATCATTATACTAAGCTCTATGGAATTGTTTTATTAATACCAAGCATCATTATACTAAGCTCTATGGAATTGTTTTATTAATACCAAGCATCATTATACTGAGCTATATGGAATTGTTTTATTAATACCAAGCATCATTATACTGAGCTATATGGAATTGTTTTATTAATACCAAGCATCATTATACTAAGCTATATGGAATTGTTTTATTAAGAAGGTCATACCAAGCATCATTTAGCTATTTGATTTAGAATTTTAAGACCACTTGAAGTATCAATTTTTTTTACAAAATAGATATTTGTAGGACATTTTTGGGGGGGAACTATTAGGCCATAAAAAACACATTGAATAACAGATTCACTACATGGAACAACAGATACAGTGGGGCAAAAAAGTATTTAGTCAGCCACCAATTGTGCAAGTTCTCCCACTTAAAAAGTTGAGAGAGGCCTGTAATTTTCATCATAGGTACACGTCAACTATGACAGACAACACAACAGCAGTCTGTGACCAGGTGAAAAAGAAACTCTCCAAGCCAAACCTTCGTATCATAACCGCTAACTGCTCCACACAGCCTACATTGTTGTCACCATATTAGCGAAGGTCATAGTCAACATAGTGACTAGAACTAACGCGTTAGTAAACATGCTACAATCAAGCAGTACAGTGTACAGCAAGCAGTTGAGCAGTTACACCGGCAGGCCCCAGTGGCAATACATTTTTAAAAACTTACCATGACTTGGAAGAGTTGCAGTGTTGGATAGCCTTAGCCAGCTAGCTAACATAAATAGCATTCCTCTCGGTTTGAGTCAGGTTGTTGAGTAGGCTAAATTAGCTACATTGTTTTAGTCAGTTTATTTGGTGACGTGAATATATTTAGTATATTTTACATAACAAGGATAACTTTTTCACTATTTTTATTTTTCTGAAATTCACTGAGTAGGACGTTCCTCCCCTTCCTCCTCTGAGGAGCCTCCACTGGTGTGTGTGTGTGTGTGTGTACCCCAGTGTATTGTACCCCAGTGTGTTGTATCCCAGTGTGTTGTACCCCAGTGTGTTGTACCCCAGTGTGTTGTACCCCAGTGTGTTGTACCCCAGTGTGTTGTACCCCAGTGTGCTGTACCCCAGTGTGTTGTACCCCAGTGTGCTGTACCCCAGTGTGTTGTACCCCAGTGTGTTGTACCCTGTGCAGGGAGAGTTGAGGTCTGATTCTTGGTTAGGCTTGGTCAGGCTGTCTGTCACAGAGTCCAGCTTCAGGTAGAGAGTCGAAGGTTTCTTCACAAACAGAGTCTATATATAGAGAGAGAGACAGAGAGGCAGATAAACATACAGCAAGAGTTAAACCATGTCAGATACACAAACACACACGTTTTCTTTGATGATCAGAAGAAACTAAAGTATGCAAGGATAGTCAGTCTCAAGGATAGTCAGTCTCAGGGATAGTCAGTCTCAAGGATAGTCAGTCTCAGGGATAGTCAGTCTCAAGGATAGTCAGTCTCAAGGATAGTCAGTCTCAGGGATAGTCAGTCTCAAGGATAGTCAGTCTCAAGGATAGTCAGTCTCAAGGATAGTCAGTCTCAAGGATAGTCAGTCTCAGGGATAGTCAGTCTCAAGGATAGTCAGTCTCAAGGATAGTCAGTCTCAGGGATAGTCAGTCTCAAGGATAGTCAGTCTCAAGGACAGTCAGTCTCAAGGATAGTCAGTCTCAAGGATAGTCAGTCTCAAGGATAGTCAGTCTCAAGGACAGTCAGTCTCAAGGATAGTCAGTCTCAAGGATAGTCAGTCTCAAGGATAGTCAGTCTCAAGGATAGTCAGTCTCAAGAACAGTCAGTCTCAAGGATAGTCAGTCTCAAAGATAGTCAGTCTCAAGGATAGTCAGTCTCAAGGATAGTCAGTCTCAAGAACAGTCAGTCTCAAGGATAGTCAGTCTCAAGGATAGTCAGTCTCAAGGATAGTCAGTCTCAAGGATAGTCAGTCTCAAGGACAGTCAGTCTCAAGGATAGTCAGTCTCAAGGATAGTCAGTCTCAAGAACAGTCAGTCTCAAGGATAGTCAGTCTCAAGGATAGTCAGTCTCAAGGATAGTCAGTCTCAAGGATAGTCAGTCTCAAGGACAGTCAGTCTCAAGGATAGTCAGTCTCAAGGATAGTCAGTCTCAAGAACAGTCAGTCTCAAGGATAGTCAGTCTCAAGGACAGTCAGTCTCAAGAACAGTCAGTCTCAGTCTCAAGAACAGTCAGTCTCAGTCGCAAGGACAGTCAGTCTCAAGAACAGGCAGTCTCACGGACAGGCAGTCTCAAGAACAGGCAGTCTCAGTATCAAGGACAGTCAGTCTCAAGAACAGTCAGTCTCAGTATCAAGGACAGGCAGTCTCAGTATCAAGGACAGGCAGTCTCAGTCTCAAAGACAGGCAGTCTCAGTCTCAAGGACAGGCAGTCTCAGTCTCAAGGACAGGCAGTCTCAAGGACAGTCAGTTTCACGAGCAAACATATAGACCTAATTAACCCGTATTAAATCTTCATAGATCAGGATCATAATATGAGCTGGTTTCAGTTCTATCTTCTTACCCCTTCTTATCTGACTGACAGCACAGATTGTGGATATATACTCACCGGCGAAGGGGGGCCGATCTTCTCCATGTACTCAATCTCATAGTCTGGCACTGAGGGAGACAATAGAACAGACAGATTTAGAGACACAAATACGAGAGAACGAAAGAGAGACAGAAAGAGAGAAGAGAGGAGAGAGAAGAGAGATGGTTAGAGAAAGAAAGAGAGAAGAGAGGAGGGAGAAGAGAGATGGTTAGAGACAAAAAGGAGAGAAGAGAGGAGGGAGAAGAGAGAAAAAATGAAAGAGGAGAGAGAACATCAGATACTCTAGACTGGACTGGACTGGTGGGACAGTCTGTCCGTCTATCTGTATAACAACATGACCCAGTTTAAACCCAGTCAGGCAGACACAGCCTCTGGGTAGTGTGGCTCTCCTCTACCCTTCTAGGGGTCAGGGTTTAGTAAAGGGCTGGATAGCTAGCTGCATGGGCTTGCTGCCAATTAGAAATCAATAACTGGGGGAGCACACGTATGGATGACATATCGTCCTGTACATGGAGACGTTAACTTTTAAACTAATTGATGACTATTTAATATAATATTTATTTTTAAACACACACACACACACACACACACACACACACACACACACACACACACACACACACACACACACACACACACACACACACACACACACACACACACACACACACACACACACACACGCACACACCTCGATTGTTCTCGTTGACGAAGGCTGTGAGGTCAGATGGCTGAGGGAAGTCCTCCTGGGGGTCAGAGGTTAGCTCCGCCTCCATGGATGCCCATTTGTGATTGGCTGAGGAAGCAAGCTTCTCTTTGTGATTGGAGGAAGAGGCCAGCTTCTCCTCGTCTGTGGCGTGGTCGTCCTGTAGCGGGGGGATAGGAGGCTGGGCTTCATCTACTGGGGTGGGCTCCTGGAGCGGAGGAAGGAAGGGGTGAGGAAGTGAGGAAGTGAGGAGTTGAGGAGGTGAAGACATGAGGAGGTTGAGGAGGTGAGGAAGTGAGGAGGATGAGAAAGTGAGAAAGTGAGGAGGTAAGGAGGTTGAGGAGGTGAGGAGGTTGAGGAGGTGAGGAGGTGGGTAGGTTGAGGAAGTGATGAGGTGGGGAGGTAAGGAAGTGAGGAGGTGAAGATGTGAGGAGGTTGAGGAAGTGAGGAGGTGAGGAGGTAAGGAAGTGAAGAGGTGAAGACATGAAGAGGTTGAGGCGATGAGGAGGTTGAGGAGGTGAGGAGGTTGAGGAGGTGAGGAGGTGGGGAGGTTGAGGAGGTGAGGATTTGAGGAGGTGAGGAGGTGTGGACGTGAGAGTTTGAGGAGGTGAGGAAGTGTAGTGGTGAGGAAAGGTGGAGGTGAGGAAGTGAGGACGTGAGGAGGTGAGGAGCTGTGTGTGTGTGTGTGTGTGTGTGTGCGTGCATGCACACATGAGTGTAAGAGAGGACTGACTCACTTGTGATGATGGATCAGACATGGCCGACCTCTTTGGGGACCTCTTGACTCTGAAAGTGTTCCTGGAACGGGAAGAAGAGAGAGACGATCAGGAGTCACTGAACACAACATGTCATCCCTGGTAGAGACTTAATCAACCAATCAAATCAATACTTAATCAATAGATACATAATATTATATATCTTATTACTAACAACGTAGGTACGTTTTTCGATTATTATTCTCTCCCTTATATTGTTTGTTTACGTTCAGCTTCAGATACATGTCATTCACATTACCTGGGGAATTTATAAAAAGACTTTCAGCAACATCCTCTGTC
>NC_143037.1:5367500-5422500 GCF_057628025.1 Oncorhynchus mykiss | reverse complement strand
AGTAATTAAAAGGTGGCTGGTTCAAATACCAGAGCCGACAAGGTGAAAAATATGTTGATGTGCCCTTGAGCAAGGCACTTAACATCAACATTCTGCATGGGTGCTGTACTACTTTGGCTGATCCTGTAAACCTTATGCCGTATTTTCATTTACATATTAATCTTGAATGCAGCATACAAAAACACACACATACATCTAAATATTCTGCCACACTCTCTCCCCCCCCCCCCTAAAAGACGTTAGCACCACAAATATTATACTGCTTGAAAATATACATTGTACAACATGTCAAACTAAAATGAATCCAGGCACCTAAAATGATTCACAGATCCTTTTTTCATTCCACTTTCACCAGTCTCTCTCTCTCTCTGTCACCAGTCTCTCTCTGTCACCAGTCTCTCTCTCTCTCTCTCTCTCTCTCTCTCTCTCTCTCTGTCACCAGTCTCTCTCTCTCTCGTCTCTCTCTCTCTCTGTCACCAGTCTCTCTCTCTCTGTCACCAGTCTCTCTCTGTCACCAGTCTCGCTCTCTTTCGTCTCTCTCTCTCTCTCTCTCTCTCTCTCTCTGTCACCAGTCTCTCTCTCTCTCGTCTCTCTCTCTCTCTGTCACCAGTCTCTCTCGTCTCTCTCGTCTCTCTCTCTCTCTGTCACCAGTCTCTCTCGTCTCTGTCTCTCTGTCACCAGTCTCTCCCTCTCTCTCTCTCTCTCTCTCTCTCTCTGTCACCAGTCTCTCTCATCTCTCTCTCTCTCATCTCTCTCTCTCTGTCACCAGTCTCTCTCGTCTCTCTCACTCATCAGTCTCTCTCTCTCTCTCGTCTCTCTTTCGCTCTCTCTCATGCTCTCTCTCTCGTCTCTCTTTCGCTCTCTCTCGTGCTCTCTCTCTCGTGCTCTCTCTCTCTCTCTCTCTCTCTCTCTCTCTCGTCTCTCTTTTGCTCTCTCTCATGCTCTCTCTCTCTCTCGTCTCTCTTTCGCTCTCTCTCATGCTCTCTCTCTCTCCATCTCTCCCTCGCTCCCTCTCTCTTACCAGTCACTCTCTCGTGGTCTCTCTCACTCTCTTGGTCTCTCACCTCTGTCTGGCCAGGATCATGGCATGGTGTTGGGACCCCCGGGACAGTCTCTGGAGCATCCCCAGAGTAGGGTTAGTAGGGCTGTCCCCATCCCCAGGGCTGGTGTCTCTGTACAGGGTGTCCCAGCCCCACCGAGCCCATTGCAGAGGAGACAGAGCCCCCCAGACCATGCCTGTCTCTCCTCTGCTTCTACCTCTGAGCTGACTCTCTCTACTGATGCTCTCCTGTCAATTTCTCTACTATTCTCTCGACTGCCTCTCCTTTCTACCTCTGTTCTCTGCCTCTCCACTCCGCCTCTCCCCTTTGCCTCTCCTCTCCGCCTCTCCCCTCCGCCTCTCCTCTCTGCCTCTCCTCTCTGCCTCTCCTCTCTGCCTCTCCTCTCTGCCTCTCCTCTCTGCCTCTCCCCTCTGCCTCCCCTCTCTGCCTCTCCTCTCTGCCTCTCCTCTCTGCCTCTCCTCTTTCCTTTGGTTTCCCTATACAGTCTCTACTCTACTCTCCTGCTCTCCTATCCTTCTCTCAAGAGTTCTTCTTCCTTGTCTCTATCCCTCTTATATTGTGCCTCCTTCCCTCTCTTCTGCTCTTTTGTTGTTTCTTTATCCCCTCCTCTTCCCTTCTTCTCTTCTTCTCTTCTCCAGTTGTAAATTATCCTTCTTCCCTTCCTCTCTTCTCCAGTCCTAAATGAGCCTTCCTCCCTTCCTCTCTTCTCCAGTCCTAAATGAGCCTTCCTCTCTTCTCCAGTCCTAAATGAGCCTTCCTCCCTTCCTCTCTTCTCCAGTCCTAAATGAGCCTTCCTCCCTTCCTCTCTTCTCCAGTCCTAAATGATCGTTCTAGCTGCTGAATCTCACACTAACCTGCAGATATTCTGTCAGTCTCTTTTTCTCTCTTTCCCTCCCTGGTCCTCTCTCTCCATCTCCCTCATTGGTCCTCTCTCTCCATCTCCCTCATTGGTCCTCTCTCTCCATCTCCCTCATTGGTCCTCTCTCTCCATCTCTCTCCCTCTTTTTCTTTCCCTAACCACCCGGATGTGAACACGCTGGAACTGAAGATGCTGGCAGCTCTGTGTGCGGCTGTGTGAGAGACACGCATGCGCACACACACACACACACACACATCTCTCTCTTCGTAGGCTATTTTAGAGGATGGAGGAAACAGTCTGTCAAAGTAAGCTTCTGTGATGAAGCATGTTCCTTCTCTCTCTCTCTCTCTCTCTCTCTCTCTCTCTCTCTCTCTCTCTCTCTCTCTCTCTCTCTCTCTCTCTCTCTCTCTCTCTCTCTCTCTCTCTCTCTCTCTCTCTCTCTCTCTCTCTCTCTCTCTCTCTCTCTCTCTCTCTCTCTCTCTCTCTCTCTCTCTCTGTTCTCTCTCTCTGTTCTCTCTCTCTCTTACGCACCCTCCCTTCTCTCTCTCTCCCTCCCTCCCTCCTTTTTCTGCACCGATTTTTAATGAGAATCGACGGCTTGAAGCTTTGCCGTTGTCCAAGCGGTGCAGAGAACACATACACACAGTGACTCTAGTCTGCTTTGCTCTACAAACACATATACACACACACAGTGACTCTAGTCTGCTTTGCTCTACAAACACACACACACACAGTGATTCTGGTCTACTCGGCTCCACAAACACACACACACACACACACACACACACAGTGATTCTTGCCTGCTCGGCTCTACAAACACACACACATCACAATAATCCTGATTTCTGAGAAATTCCGCTATTCCCTCTGACGAACCATCAAACAGGCAAAGGGTCAATACAGGACTAAGATTGAATCTTACTCCACCTGCTTTGACGCTCGTCAGATGTGGCAGGAGATTTAAACTATCATGGATTTGCAAAGGGAAACCCAGCCGAGAGCCTACCAGATAAGTTAAATGCCTTCTAGGATCTCTTCAAGGCAAGCAACACTGAACCATACGTGAGAGCACCAGTTGGTCTGGACGACTGTATGATCACACTGTCCATAGCTGATGCGAGTAAGACCTTTAAACAGGTTAATATTCACAAGGCCGCCGGGTCAGACGGATTACCAGGACGTGTATTCAAAGCTGACCAGCTAGCAATGATGTTTTCAAACTCTCCCTGACCCGAGTCAAATGTAATACCTACATGTTTCAAGCAGACCACCTATAGTCTCTGTGCCCAAGAACACCAAGGTAACCTGTCTAAATGACTACCGACCCGTAACGCTCATATCTGTATCCATGAAATGTATTTGAAAGGCTGGTCATGGCTCACATCAACACCATCATCCCAGACACCCTGAACCCACTCCAATTCACATACCACCCCAAAAGATTTACAGATGACGCAATCTCTATTACACTCCACACTGGCCTTTCCCACCTGGACAAAACGAACACCTACGTGAGAATGCTATTCATTGACTAAAGCTCAGCGTTCAACACCATAGTGCCCTCAAAGCTCATCACTAAGCTAAGGACCCTGGGACTGAACACCTCCCCCTGAAACTGGATCCTGGACTTCCTGATGTGCCGCCCCCCAGGTGGTGAGGGTAGGTAACATCACATCCGTCATGCTGACCCTCAACATGGAGGCTTCAAGTTCCTTTGGTGTCCACATCTCAAAAGATCCTGTCACATGGTCCAAACACATTACTCTTCTTCACGAGGAAGAAAAGATTTGGCCCTCAAGATCCTCAAAAAAAGTTCTACAGCTGCACCATCGAGAGCATCCTGGCCGGTTGCATCACCGCCTGGTATGGCAACTACTCGGCATCCGACCACAAGGCGCTGCAGAGAGCAATGCTTACGGCCCAGTACATCACTGGGGCCAAACTCCCTGCCATCTAGGATCTCTATACCAGGCGGTGTCAGGAGGAAGGCCCTAAAAATTGTCAAAGGCTCCAGCCACCCAAGTCACATGGTAAGGACCGACGCGATGAGAAGCAGATACAGGGAGTCAAACGTTTAATCAGTAACAGAACAAGAAACGGGTTAACAAAGACAGACGATAATCAATGCAGAAGCAGGGAACAAAGCGTGGAAGCAGACAGACATAGGGAAGGTAATGACAGAGGTGATTGAGTCGAGGTGAGTCCGATAATCGCTGATGCACGTGGTGAAGGAAGGCAGGTGTGCGTAATGATGATGGCAGGGGGTGCGCAATACTGGGGAGCCTGGCGCCCTCGAGCACCATGGGGGAAGAGCGGGAGCAGGCGTGACAGTACCCCGCGCTCTAGGGGTGCCACCCGGCGTCCCACCTGGGCGAGCCTGATGGGTCGGCCCAGGCACGGGCGCTGGACCTATATGATCCAGCGGAGGTGTAAAACCTTACGATCAAGCTGAAGGCCTGACGTGGGATGGGCGTCTCCTGGGGAAAGAAACCTCTAGAGCCAGCTAGTGCGTGAAAGACCAACGAGCTTAACCACCCCCGGATCTATCAGTGTCGGGCCCCCGGACCCGACGTCACCACTAACCGGCACGTGAGCACTACCCTATGCTTCGGCAGGTAGCCTAGTGGTTAGAGCGTTGGACTAGTAACCGGAAGGTTGCAAGTTCAAATCCCCGAGCTGACAAGGTACAAACAAATCTGTCGTTCTACTCCTGACCAAGGCAGTTAACCCACTGTTCCTAGGCCGTCATTGAAAATAAGAATTTGTTCTTAACTGACTTGCCTAGTAAAAAAAAAAAGATGGCTTCTGCATTCTGTAAGGACCGACGTCAGGGGCGAACCCAACTATTTACATTGACCCCTCCCCTTTAGTGAATGCATTGTTGCATTTTGTATTCACTAGACTCTACCCACACACTCCTCACTAGACTCTACCCACACACTCACTAGACTCTACCCACACACTCCTCACTAGACTCTACCCACACACTCACTAGACTCTACCCACACACTCACTAGACTCTACCCACACACTCCTCACTAGACTCTACCCACACACTCACTAGACTCTACCCACACACACTCACTAGACTCTACCCACACACTCACTAGACTCTACCCACACACTCACTAGACTCTACCCACACACTCACTAGACTCTACCCACACACTCACTAGACTCTACCCACACACTCACTAGACTCTACCCACACACTCACTGGACTCTACCCACACACTCACTGGACTCTACCCACACACTCACTAGACTCTACCCACACACTCACTAGACTCTACCCACACACTCACTAGACTCTACCCACACTCCTCACTAGACTCTACCCACACACTCACTAGACTCTACCCACACACTCACTAGACTCTACCCACACACTCACTAGACTCTACCCACACACTCACTAGACTCTACCCACACTCCTCACTAGACTCTACCCACACACTCACTAGACTCTACCCACACACTCACTAGACTCTACCCACACACTCACTAGACTCTACCCACACACTCACTAGACTCTACCCACACACTCACTAGACTCTACCCACACACTCACTAGACTCTACCCACACACTCACTGGACTCTACCCACACACTCACTAGACTCTACCCACACACTCACTGGACTCTACCCACACACTCACTAGACTCTACCCACACACTCACTAGACTCTACCCACACACTCACTAGACTCTACCCACACACTCACTAGACTCTACCCACACACTTACTAGACTCTACCCACACACTCACTAGACTCTACCCACACACTCACTGGACTCTACCCACACACTCACTAGACTCTACCCACACACTCACTAGACTCTACCCACACACTCACTGGACTCTACCCACACACTCACTGGACTCTACCCACACACTCACTGGACTCTACCCACACACTCACTAGACTCTACCCACACACTCACTAGACTCTACCCACACACTCACTAGACTCTACCCACACACTCACTAGACTCTACCCACACACTCACTGGACTCTACCCACACACTCACTAGACTCTACCCACACACTCACTGGACTCTACCCACACACTCACTAGACTCTACCCACACACTCACTAGACTCTACCCACACACTCACTGGACTCTACCCACACACTCACTAGACTCTACCCACACACTCACTAGACTCTACCCACACACTCACTAGACTCTACCCACACACTCACTAGACTCTACCCACACACTCACTGGACTCTACCCACACACTCACTGGACTCTACCCACACACTCACTAGACTCTACCCACACACTCACTAGACTCTACCCACACACTCACTAGACTCTACCCACACACTCACTAGACTCTACCCACACACTCCTCACTAGACTCTACCCACACACTCCTCACTAGACTCTACCCACACACTCACTAGACTCTACCCACACACTCACTAGACTCTACCCACACACTCACTAGACTCTACCCACACACTCACTAGACTCTACCCACACACTCACTGGACTCTACCCACACACTCACTAGACTCTACCCACACATTCACTAGACTCTACCCACACACTCACTAGACTCTACCCACACACTCACTAGACGCTACCCACACACTCACTAGACTCTACCCACACACTCACTAGACTCTACCCACACACTCACTAGACTCTACCCACACACTCACTAGACTCTACCCACACTCCTCACTAGACTCTACCCACACACTTACTAGACTCTACCCACACTCCTCACTAGACTCTACCCACACACTCACTAGACTCTACCCACACACTCACTAGACTCTACCCACACACTCACTAGACTCTACCCACACACTCACTAGACGCTACCCACACACCTACACTGACACACACTACAAACACTCACACGTACAAAACAAACACACACATGCGTATTGACACCACACACACTCACTCACTCACTCACACATTAACACTCTTTCACATATGCTGCTGCTACTCTGTTTATTATCTATCCTGATTACCTAGTCACTTTACCCCCTACATACAGTACATATTACCTCAACTACCTCGTACCCCTGCACATTGACTCAGTACTGGTAACCCTAACACACACACACAGAGACACACACAGAGACACACACACACACACGCAAGCACACACACACACACACCCACGCGCACACACAGAATAGCGGATAACCTGGAGGATTATGGGAGAACTGGGGGACACAGGAGGAGACAGTCACCCCCACTGTGAACATGGAAGATTAGGGGGAGACACAGGGAGAGTCAGTCACCCCCACTGTGAACATGGAGGGAGATAAAAATAAACACGAATATTGATCCATAACAACCAGAGAGATCCATAACAACCAGGGAGGTCCATAACAACCAGAGAGGTCCATAACAACCAGGGAGGTCCATAACAACCAGAGAGATCCATAACAACCAGGGAGGTCCATAACAACCAGGGAGGTCCATAACAACCAGGGAGATCCATAACAACCAGAGAGGTCCATAGCAACCAGAGAGGTCCATAACAACCAGGGAGATCCATAACAACCAGGGAGATCCATAACAACCAGGGAGGTCCATAACAACCAGGGAGGTCCATAACAACCAGAGAGGTCCATAACAACCAGGGAGATCCATAACAACCAGGGAGATCCATAACAACCAGGGAGGTCCATAGCAACCAGGGAGGTCCATAACAACCAGTCTCTGTCTCTTAGCCAGACAAGGGTACAGAAACACCACCGTGTGTGTGTACCCCTTTGTCTACACACACACACACACACACACACAGGAGAACATGAATCAGACAACAGCAGGGAGGAGAAGATGGGTGGGGGGAGGATAGTATGACCCCCTGTAAGTTCACCCTGCTGTCATTACAGACAATGGCGGCGTAAAACCTTCCCTTCACCGCGGTCAATAACCTTAGTGTCCCTGGGGCAGGTCACTGCAGAGATGGACTTGAGGAGAGGTCAGGAACGGGACACATCTCTGACAGGAGCAAAGACAATAAGTGCACAGTTTTTCTACTGGATGGTGTACAGTGACGGTCTAATCTTCTTGGGATCCCCGACTCTCCCGGAGGGATCATCTATAGAACCTGACGCTCAATCACACGTTGACGCTTATTGTCACAAGTCTTGTCCCGGAGGCAGAACTGAACAATTTGCTCTTAGACAGGCCAGCTGCAAAGTCAAAATTGGCTATATTATAACAATTTCTTAAAACTAAAATGTGCTTTTAATGGTCTTAAATAAGATTAGAGTTAGGCGTTAGGTTTAGCGGTGTGGTTAAGGTTAGGGTTAACCTTAGGGTTTATGTTTTGTGCTCGTGCCAGCTCGTGACCACTCTGCAGAGCTGCCTCCAGGACAACATTCATGACTAAAAACGCTAACCGGCAGATCAATCAGTGGCCACTACAACCAGGGATTTATGTTTCACACCAGAGGGGTATACTACGAAGCAAGCTAGATCTAGTCAGGGTTTTCTAAAGCTAGCCAGCTTCAGTTAGAGTCACATTCCACAATACTTATTTTCCACCATAATTTGCAAATAAATTAATTAAAAATGTGATTTTCTGGATAAAAAAAATTCTCATTTTGTCTGTCATAGTTGAAGTGTACCTATGATGAAAATTACAGGCCTCTCTCATCTTTTTAAGAGAACTTGCACAATTGGTGGCTGACTAAATACGTTTTTTTGCCCCACTGTATGTGCCCTCATGACTGTAAACCGCTTTGGATTTTTTTTAAAAACATCTGCTAAAATGTTTATATATTTTCTTCCACTTTTTTATTTCCTGATGTGGGAACACGCATGCAATGTCTTCGCAACCACAGTCCATGTGGCGTTGATACAGCCTAGTGATGTGCTTTATCCGTAGCTGTTACTGGCTCAAATGTTGAAGGGGGTAAAAAAACGTGACATGTTTATTATTAAAGCTTTTGCAAAATAAAGTAATTGTTTTTTTCTTTTCTCTCTCTCTTAAAAATATCAACTTGGTTTCATTCTGACCTAGCTGGCCCTTCAATCAAGCAAGCCTTCTTATTACAGTCTATTATATCATGTAAATCCTGAATTTATGACCGGTATGACCATGAATTTATGACCAGGAGCTGAAAAAACTCATTTCGGAAAAAACTACCACTTGTTTACCCCCACCCCCCCCTTTCTTAACCTATATCTGAAGGAGGGTTAAGGGTTAAAAACACATTCCATTGAAACCCCCTTAAAGACCTAGTCATGAAACATATATTTTCACAGACCCTGTAACCAAACAGTAGTGTATGTGTGAAGCTAGCTAATATAAGTCTAGCTCAATGGTTATTACGAGTCATTTTACTGAGGTAATTAACAACCTTTAGCAGCTCAGTCTACCATGTCTTTGAAGAGGACATTTTCACGTTCTGTAACGACGGTAAACATACGCATCGTCGCCATGGTGACTGAGAGCTGCTCCGCCTTACACCATATGTTTCATTGTGATTAAGAGTCCACACTAGCTTGGCCAAAACAAACACACACACACACACACACACACACACACCCAGACTACTACATTCATATCAACATGTCTATTACTGTTGTATAAAACATTTCAAACATTGTTGACCGTGTTGTTGCTTTGGCTAGCTTGGCAGCGCTTTTGGCAACTAGCACACGGAGTCGCTGAGGGAGAGAGAGAGAGAGAGAGAGACAGAGACAGAGAGAGAGAGAGAGAGAGAGAGAGAGAGAGAGAGAGAGAGAGAGAGAGAGAGAGACAAAGAGAGGGAGATGCTGTCTACAGGATTGATTATCTGGCTCAGTGTGAAGCTAGCAGGAGTAGTCTACATGAGGAGTAGTCTACATGAGGAGTAGTCTACATGAGGAGTAGTCTACATAAGGAGTAGTCTACATGAGGAGTAGTCTACATGAGGAGTAGTCTATATGAGGAGTAGTCTACATAAGGAGTAGTCTACATAAGGAGTAGTCTACATGAGGAGTAGTCTACATAAAGAGTAGTCTACATGAGGAGTAGTCTACATGAGGAGTAGTCTACATAAGGAGTAGTCTACATGAGGAGTAGTCTACATAAGGAGTAGTCTACATGAGGAGTAGTCTACATAAGGAGTAGTCTACATAAAGAGTAGTCTACATGAGGAGTAGTCTACATGAGGAGTAGTCTACATAAGGAGTAATCTACATAAGAAGTAGTCTACATAAAGAGTAGTCTACATAAGGAGTAGTCTACATAAGGAGTAGTCTACATAAAGAGTAGTCTACATGAGGAGTAGTCTACATGAGGAGTAGTCTACATAAGGAGTAATCTACATAAGGAGTAGTCTACATGAGGAGTAATCTACATAAGAAGTAGTCTACATAAAGAGTAGTCTACATAAGAAGTAGTCTACATAAAGAGTAGTCTACATAAAGAGTAGTCTACATGAGGAGTAGTCTACATGAGGAGTAGTCTACATAAGGAGTAATCTACATAAGAAGTAGTCTACATAAAGAGTAGTCTACATAAGGAGTAGTCTACATAAGGAGTAGTCTACATAAGGAGTAGTCTACATGAGGAGTAGTCTACATAAGGAGTAGTCTACATAAAGAGTAGTCTACATGAGGAGTAGTCTACATGAGGAGTAGTCTACATAAGGAGTAATCTACATGAGGAGTAGTCTACATAAGGAGTAGTCTACATAAAGAGTAGTCTACATAAGAAGTAGTCTACATAATGTGTAGTCTACATAAGGAGTAGTCTACATAAGGAGTAGTCTACATAAGGAGTAGTCTACATAAGGAGTAGTCTACATGAGGAGTAGTCTACATAAGGAGTAGTCTACATAAAGAGTAGTCTACATGAGGAGTAGTCTACATAATGAGTAGTCTACATAATGAGTAGTCTACATAAGGAGTAGTCTACATAAGGAGTAGTCTACATAAGGAGTAGTCTACATGAGGAGTAGTCTACATGAGGAGTAGTCTACATAAAGAGTAGTCTACATAAGGAGTAGTCTACATGAGGAGTAGTCTACATAAAGAGTAGTCTACATAAGGAGTAGTCTACATAATGAGTAGTCTACATGAGGAGTAGTCTACATGAGGAGTAGTCTATATGAGGAGTAGTCTACATAAGGAGTAGTCTACATAAGGGGTAGTCTACATGAGGAGTAGTCTACATAAAGAGTAGTCTACATGAGGAGTAGTCTACATGAGGAGTAGTCTACATAAGGAGTAGTCTACATGAGGAGTAGTCTACATAAGGAGTAGTCTACATGAGGAGTAGTCTACATGAGGAGTAGTCTACATAAAGAGTAGTCTACATGAGGAGTAGTCTACATGAGGAGTAGTCTACATAAGGAGTAATCTACATAAGAAGTAGTCTACATAAAGAGTAGTCTACATAAGGAGTAGTCTACATAAGGAGTAGTCTACATAAAGAGTAGTCTACATGAGGAGTAGTCTACATGAGGAGTAGTCTACATAAGGAGTAATCTACATAAGGAGTAGTCTACTTGAGGAGTAATCTACATAAGAAGTAGTCTACATAAAGAGTAGTCTACATAAGAAGTAGTCTACATAAAGAGTAGTCTACATAAAGAGTAGTCTACATGAGGAGTAGTCTACATGAGGAGTAGTCTACATAAGGAGTAATCTACATAAGAAGTAGTCTACATTAAGAGTAGTCTACATAAGGAGTAGTCTACATAAGGAGTAGTCTACATAAGGAGTAGTCTACATGAGGAGTAGTCTACATAAGGAGTAGTCTACATAAAGAGTAGTCTACATGAGGAGTAGTCTACATGAGGAGTAGTCTACATAAGGAGTAATCTACATGAGGAGTAGTCTACATAAGGAGTAGTCTACATAAAGAGTAGTCTACATAAGAAGTAGTCTACATAATGTGTAGTCTACATAAGGAGTAGTCTACATAAGGAGTAGTCTACATAAGGAGTAGTCTACATAAGGAGTAGTCTACATGAGGAGTAGTCTACATAAGGAGTAGTCTACATAAAGAGTAGTCTACATGAGGAGTAGTCTACATAAAGAGTAGTCTACATAAGGAGTAGTCTACATAAGGAGTAGTCTACATAAGGAGTAGTCTACATGAGGAGTAGTCTACATGAGGAGTAGTCTACATAAAGAGTAGTCTACATAAGGAGTAGTCTACATGAGGAGTAGTCTACATAAAGAGTAGTCTACATAAGGAGTAGTCTACATAATGAGTAGTCTACATGAGGAGTAGTCTACATGAGGAGTAGTCTACATGAGGAGTAGTCTACATAAGGAGTAGTCTACATAATGAGTTGTCTACATGAGGAGTAGTCTACATGAGGAGTAGTCTACATAAAGAGTAGTCTACATAAGGAGTAGTCTACATGAGGAGTAGTCTACATAAAGAGTAGTCTACATAAGGAGTAGTCTACATAAAGAGTAGTCTACATAAGGAGTAGTCTACATGAGGAGTAGTCTACATGAGGAGTAATCTACATAAGGAGTAGTCTACATAAGGAGTAGTCTACATAAAGAGTAGTCTACATAAGGAGTAGTCTACATAAAGAGTAGTCTACATAAGGAGTAGTCTACATAAGGAGTAGTCTACATGAGGAGTAGTCTACATAAAGAGTAGTCTACATAAGGAGTAGTCTACATAAGGAGTAGTCTACATAAGGAGTAGTCTACATAAGGAGTAGTCTACATAAAGGGTCTGTTTATCCCCGAACCCAACCGCCCGTTCCAAGACCTGTTCTAACAGACGCGTAGTCTAGCTCTGGAGAGATATATTTGGGGAGATCGCCATCTTTCCTGGGGAGAGGAGAGGAGGGAGAGGGGGAAACTGGGCTAAACCTGGGTCACCTGTCGTCCTCTAATCCTCTCAACACAACCCCCCTCGATCCCTCTGTCATCCCTTCAACAAAATGGATGGAGATAAAAGAAAGTAGAGAATCAATAAGACATTTTCAGGAAGCAAAGTTGAGTTCTTATATTATTATTATATTAACCTTGTATGATATCAACACAATCTAATTTTGAAACAATCTCAAGCTTGGTGGATAGATTTGTCAGAGAAAAAGGGGAGATAGAGAGAGAGAGAGGGAGAAATAGAGACAAGGGGGGAGAGATTAAGAAGGAGGGGTCTGGCTGTTTGGAGGGTGGTCGTCTCATGGCAGCTGTGTGATTAGCGTGTCATTGGATTAGTGGCAGTGTGTGTGTGTGTGTGTGTGTGTGTGTGTGTGTGTGTGTGTGTGTGTGTGTGTGTGTGTGTGTGTGTGTGTGTGTGTGTGTGTGTGTGTGTGTGTGTCACTATCAGGAGGCTAAATAGCTGTCTCAACACCTCAAGAAATTAGACTGAACTGACTATCCTTCCCTTCTCCCTCCCCATCTCTCTCCTCTTCTCTCTCTCTCAAGACCCCATCGCTCTCCATCTGCCCCTCTTTTCACATTTTATTGGCCACATACACATATTGAGCAGATGTTATCGTCCTCTCGCTCGTTTCTGAGAGAGAGAGAGAGAGAGAGAGAGAGAGAGAGAGACAGAGAGAGAGAGAGAAACAGAGAGAGAAACAGAGAGAGAAACAGAGAGAGAGAGAGAGAGAGACAGAGAGAGACAGAGAGAGAGAGAAAGAGAAAGAGAGAGAAAGAGAAAGAGAGAGAGAAAGAGAGAGAGAGAGACAGAGAGAGAGAGAAAGAGAAAGAGAGAGAAAGAGAAAGAGAGAGAGAGAGAGAGAGAGAGGGGAGAGAAAGAGAGAGAGAGAGAGAAACAGAGAGAGAGACAGAGACAGAGAGAGAGAGAGAGAGAAGCTTATATCGCCCTCTAGTGGTGGTAACTGTACAACTGGCAACCTTTTTCCTTTTATTTTGTGTTATTGAGTTTCTTGATGTGTAACTCTGTGTTGTTGTTTTTGTCGAACTGCTTTGCTTTATCTTGGCCAGGTGGCAGTTGTAAATCAGAACATTTAACCGGCCTACCTGGTTAAATAAAGGTGAAATAAATAAACCTGCCGTCAGTAAATATGTCCTTTAAATGTGTCTTTACACATTATATTTCATTGATTTGGAGACCTGTAATATTTATCAGAAAACGCTATAGTAATTATACAGTAGATGTTTCAGAGACATACAATTCTCCAAATCAATCAAATGTAACGCAGAAAATGAATTTATAATTAAAATAGTATAATATATATGCTAATATACACTGAGTGGACAAAAAACATTAAGAACACCTGCTCTTTCCGTGACACAGACTGACCATGTCACGCCCTGATCTGTTTCACCTGTCCTCGTTATTATCTCCACCCCCTCAGGTGTCACTGATTTTCCCCAGTGTATTTATCAGGGCGGCCTAGTGGTTAGACTAGGACTAGTAACCGGAAGGTTGCAAGTTCAAATCTCCGAGCTGACAAGGTAAAAATCTGTCGTTCTGCCCCTGAACAGGCAGTTAACCCACTGTTCCTAGGCAGTCATTGAAATTAAGAATTTGTTCTTAGCTTGCCTAGTTAAATAAAGGTAAAATTATAATAATCCCTGTGTTTGTTTCCTGTCTCTCTGTGCCAGTGTATTTATCCCTGTGTTTCCTGTCTCTCTGTGCCAGTGTATGTATCCCTGTGTTTCCTGTCTCTCTGAGCCAGTGTATTTATCCCTGTGTTTCCTGTCTCTCTGTACCAGTGTATTTATCCCTGTTCCCTGTCTCTCTGTACCAGTGTATTTATCCCTGTGTTTCCTGTCTCTCTGTGCCAGTGTATTTATCCCTGTGTTTCCTGTCTCTCTGTACCAGTGTATTTATCCCTGTGTTTCCTGTCTCTCTGTGCCAGTGTATTTATCCCTGTGTTTCCTGTCTCTCTGTGCCAGTGTATTTATCCCTGTGTTTCCTGTCTCTCTGTACCAGTGTATTTATCCCTGTGTTTCCTGTCTCTCTGTGCCAGTGTATTTATCCCTGTGTTTCCTGTCTCTCTGTCCCAGTGTATTTATCCCTGTGTTTCCTGTCACTCTGTACCAGTGTATTTATCCCTGTGTTTCCTGTCTCTCTGTGCCAGTGTATTTATCCCTGTGTTTCCTGTCTCTCTGTGCCAGTGTATTTATCCCTGTGTTTCCTGTCTCTCTGTGCCAGTGTATTTATCCCTGTGTTTCCTGTCTCTCTGTACCAGTGTATTTATCCCTGTGTTTCCTGTCTCTCTGTACCAGTGTATTTATCCCTGTGTTTCCTGTCTCTCTGTACCAGTGTATTTATCCCTGTGTTACCTGTCTCTCTGTACCAGTGTATTTATCCCTGTGTTACCTGTCTCTCTGTGCCAGTGTATTTATCCCTGTGTTTCCTGTCTCTCTGTACCAGTGTATTTATCCCTGTGTTTCCTGTCTCTCTGTGCCAGTGAATTTCTCCCTGTGTTTCCTGTCTCTCTGTGCCATTTCATCTTGTACGTTTTTCCATGTCAACCAGCGTGTTTTCCTGTTCTCCTGCTTTTTGCTATTCTCCTTTTTCTAGTCCTCCCAGTTTTGACCCTTGCCTGTTTCTTTACTCTGTACTGACCATTCTAACTGCCTTGACCACGAACCCATCTGCCACTCTGTACCTCCTGGACTCTGATCTGGTTTTGGCCTTTTGCCTGTCCACGACCATTGTCTTGCCTACTCCTTATTGGATTAATGAACATTGTTAGACTCCGACCATCTGCCTCCTGTGTCTGCATCTGGGTCTCGCCTTGTGTCATGATAGACCAGGTGAAAGCTACGATCCCTTATTGATGTCACCTGTTAAAACTACTTCAATCAGTGTAGATGAAGGAGAAGGAGTTTTAAGCCTTGAGACAATTGAAACATGGATTGTGTATGTGTGCCATTCAAATTTAAGTGCCTTTGAATGGGGTATGGTAGTCGTTTGTTTATCCTTTATTTAACTAGGAAAGTAAGCTAACGATGCTGGCTCAATTGTGCGCCACCCTATGGGACTCCCAATCACGGCCGGATGTGACACAGCCTGGATTCGAACCTGTAGTGACACCTCTTGCACTGAGATACAGTGCCTTAGACCACTGCGCCACTCGGGCACACCAATTTGAGTCAAGAAATGCAACTCTGTTTTGTACCCTCAGTGTATATAATTATAGATTAATAATGACAATAGCATTTTCTGAGACGTATTACAATTCTCCAAATCAATCAAACGTAATGCCCAAATATTTTTTTTTGCATGCACTCGTGTGTTTACATGTGAGCACTGTGGTCACGTGTGACTTTTGAATGTGTCCTAGCAGCCTCTCAAGTCCAGACAGACATTGGGGATGTAGAGGCTACAGGACAGGGTTTGAATGAATTTAATCTGTGCATTTTCCTCTCATCCTCATCCAGACTGAGAGAGAAGGAGAACAGCAACCTTGATGAGTCTATATTAAGTAGTACTTCAACTAGTCTCGCGTAGTCATATCTCCAAAATCATGTTGTCACACCTCCATTTGGAGGTCTGAAGAATTTTGTATTATGCCCCGTACCCATGGTGATGTAGTTCATTATGCCCCGTACCCATGGCGATGTAGTCCATTATGCCCCGTACCCATGGTGATGTAGTTCAGTACACTGTGCTTCATCTCCACACTACTGGACAGATAGCATGGGGAGGGTTTCACAATGCAAGACAAGATGGAGGACAGCGTAGTCTCTCGTCAGAGATCGCATTTATTTTGGGACTACAAAAAAAATATGACCTTTTCATTCAAGACAGGATAAACATATTGTTTCAGGTGATAATAAAACATGTTTAGTTTAGTTACTTTTTCCTCAACTAGTTTCTCTAACTTTCTAGCAAGTCAAGCTAGCTTACAGAGCTGCTAGCTAGCGATAAAACATGAATTCTAGTTTACAGAACTGCTAGCTAGCTAGCGATAAATCATTAATTCTAGCTTACAGAGCTGTTAGCTAGCTAGCGATAAACCATTAATTCTAGCTTACAGAGCTGCTAGCTAGCTAGCTAAAAACAATTAATTCTAGCTTACAGAGCTGCTAGCTAGCTAGCTATAAACCATGAATTCTAGCTTACAGAGCTGCTAGCTAGCTAGCTAAAAACTAGGCTTGGTGGAAGATACTATAGCTAGCCACCTCCACCTAATAATAATAATAAATAAACAACTTTATTATCCCACCATATCAACAGCCAATGTGTATTATTTAACATTACTACTATATTAAAATTGTAGTCACTTATGGTGTAATTGTTTAGAAGTGTCTAGCTATCCCATAAAGCCATCGCCCGAAAACCACATATTTTCATCTTGTTCTTGTTGACGGACTTTGGCTGCAGTAAAACAAGGCAAAGTTTAGAAAAATTCAAGGTACACGATGGAGCCTATAACCACAAGGGGGGCGCTGTTATACCACTGTTGCGTGGATGGTCTCTATTGAAACGAATGATATCCGACGCAACGCAACGGACCGCTCAGATGTAAATTAGAATCGTCGTCTGGATTTCGACAGCTACATTTTGATTGGATGATATATTTTAAGAACCCTCCCCCTCACATGCCCTTAAAAAGGAGTGCTGCGTGTAATGTTTACTGTTTTCAGAGTCGATGAAGGCATTATACAACTGCTCTGCTTGAACTCTACGGGGGAAAAAGGGAAGTTGTGGCCATGTCCACCTACAGTCCAAGGTAAACGTTTACTGTATCAAGTTGTGGCCATGTCCACCTACAGTCTAAGGTAAACGTTTACTGTATCAAGTTGTTGCCATGTCCACCTACAGTCTAAGGTTAACGTTTACTGTATCAAGTTGTGGCCATGTCCACCTACAGTCTAAGGTTAACGTTTAATGTATCAAGTTGTGGCCATGTCCACCTACAGTCTAAGGTTAACGTTTACTGTATCAAGTTGTGGCCATGTCCACCTACAGTCTAAGGTAAACGTTTATTGTATCAAGTTGTGGCCATGTCCACCTACAGTCTAAGGTAAACGTTTATTGTATCAAGTTGTGGCCATGTCCACCTACAGTCTAAGGTAAACGTTTATTGTATCAAGTTGTGGCCATGTCCACCTACAGTCTAAGGTAAACGTTTATTGTATCAAGTTGTGGCCATGTCCACCTACAGTCTAAGGTAAACGTTTATTGTATCAAGTTGTGGCCATGTCCACCTACAGTCTAAGGTAAACGTTTATTGTATCAAGTTGTGGCCATGTCCACCTACAGTCTAAGGTAAACGTTTATTGTATCAAGTTGTGGCCATGTCCACCTACAGTCTAAGGTAAACGTTTACTGTATCAAGTTGTGGCCATGTCCACCTACAGTCTAAGGTAAACGTTTACTGTATCAAGTTGTGGCCATGTCCACCTACAGTCTAAGGTAAACGTTTATTGTATCAAGTTGTGGCCATGTCCACCTACAGTCTAAGGTAAACGTTTATTGTATCAAGTTGTGGCCATGTCCACCTACAGTCTAAGGTAAACGTTTATTGTATCAAGTTGTGGCCATGTCCACCTACAGTCTAAGGTTAACGTTTACTGTATCAAGTTGTGGCCATGTCCACCTACAGTCTAAGGTAAACGTTTATTGTATCAAGTTGTGGCCATGTCCACCTACAGTCTAAGGTAAACGTTTATTGTATCAAGTTGTGGCCATGTCCACCTACAGTCCAAGGTAAACGTTTATTGTATCAAGTTGTGGCCATGTCCACCTACAGTCTAAGGTAAACGTTTATTGTATCAAGTTGTGGCCATGTCCACCTACAGTCTAAGGTAAACGTTTATTGTATCAAGTTGTGGCCATGTCCACCTACAGTCTAAGGTAAACGTTTATTGTATCAAGTTGTGGCCATGTCCACCTACAGTCTAAGGTTAACGTTTACTGTATCAAGTTGTGGCCATGTCCACCTACAGTCTAAGGTAAACGTTTATTGTATCAAGTTGTGGCCATGTCCACCTACAGTCTAAGGTAACGTTTATTGTATCAAGTTGTGGCCATGTCCACCTACAGTCTAAGGTAAACGTTTATTGTATCAAGTTGTGGCCATGTCCACCTACAGTCTAAGGTAAACGTTTATTGTATCAAGTTGTGGCCATGTCCACCTACAGTCTAAGGTAAACGTTTATTGTATCAAGTGTGGCCGACAATCTGCAATTGATTGAAATTCAAAGTCAACACAAACACGTCATACATCAACATATTTTGATGGGGTTTGAATCATTTAATGAGTGATTTCTCAGGCATCCTCACTCACTGTAAGGCACTAGTGGGCACGTTTGGAGCTCCGCCCCAAACAAGGCATTTGATTGGTTTGATGTGTTGTGAGATGTCACTAGTTTCCACCCCTTTGTAGCTACGTTCTGACGTGGACTTCACCTGATTGGTTTGATGTGTTGTGAGATGTCACTAGTTTCCACCCCTTTGTAGCTACAAACTTCACCAGGCTTTCTGAATAGGGAAGCCTGGCTCCTGGGCCGTTAATTAATGTATTTCTGAGCTGAGTTTTATACTACAAAGCAGGATCAAAAGATAAGCTTGAAACAACCAAAAAAAGACCGTTCTAAATTTAGTTTCCTTAATGAACCAGAGAATCAATAGTTATTTCTGGTTGTTCATCAACTAACTCATTGATCCTGCTGTGTAGTATTCCCGTCTGGGCACAACAATGACAACACGGTGAGACAAAGCCCCTTAGAAGGACCCTTAGACCAGAACACTCCCAATAATGATACTAATCTCTAATCTGAGACACGGTGTGAAACCAGACGGCCTAAAGCTTCTTCCAGACACAACAGGCTATGGTTAATAAGGGCAATGTTACTGAATGGAGCTATGAAAGGTCCCTGGTTCAAATCCCTGGGTCGACCAGGTGGGAAAAAAATCTGTCGGCGTGCCCTTGAGCAAGGCACTTTGCTCCAGTTAACCACTCTGGATAAGAGCGCCTGTTCATTGACATAAGTGTGATCGTGTATGTTTTGATTATCCAAGTAATATCTTATGTTGCTATGGTTATCGTCTGGCTCTCCAGGTTCAGGAAGCAAGTCTCCTCTGAGAATAAACCGTAGCGAAGACTGGTGGCAAATAGCCAAGGTATCCAATCCTAGATGCCATTGCCTGCCGTTGTGTCCTTGAGAAAGGCACTTAAACCCCCCCCCACAGCAACAGCTCCCTGGTTGCCCAAAGTGACAGCCCCACCCTCTGCACCTCTCCCAAAACGTTTATGTATATGTGTCTTTCTGAGGGGCTTGGGCTAAAAGCAGAAGTCAAATTTCGATTGGATCTTGGGTACAATTGACCGATAAAGTGATCTTATTCTTACACCAGTTCCCTACCCGTCTTTCCCTTGCAGCGAGATGATGTCATCGTACAACAACCATGCTCGCCATGGATACGGGTCTGCTGCCTCTGTGGACAACACACACAGGCTGGATAAGAACGCCTCGAGCCAGTGATAACATATACAGTAGAAATAGAATCTGTTAAACTGGATGTCTATGGATCTATGTTGCATCTCTATGTGACGTTGGGAATAAATGATCCCTGTGCCTGCAATGGTCCTGAATGTCCAAAATACTACATGAAGAAGCCTGCTACCTCCTACATGAAGAAGCCTGTTACCTCCTACATGAAGAAGCCTGCTACCTCCTACATGAAGAAGCCTGTTACCTCCTACATGAAGAAGCCTGTTACCTCCTACATGAAGAGGCCTGCTACCTCCTACATGAAGAAGCCTGTTACCTCCTACATGAAGAAGCCTGTTACCTCCTACATGAAGAAGCCTGTTACCTCCTACATGAAGAAGCCTGTTACCTCCTACATGAAAAGGCCTGCTACCTCCTACATGAAGAAGCCTGTTATCTCCTACACGAAGACGTCTGTTACCTCCTACATGAAGAGGCCTGCTACCTCCTACATGAAGAAGCCTGTTACCTCCTACATGAAGAAGCCTGCTACCTCCTACATGAAGAAGCCTGTTACCTCCTACATGAAGAAGCCTGTTACCTCCTACATGAAGAAGCCTGCTACCTCCTACATGAAGAAGCCTGTTACCTCCTACATGAAGAAGCCTGTTACCTCCTACATGAAGAAGCCTGCTACCTCCTACATGAAGAAGCCTGTTACCTCCTACATGAAGAGGCCTGCTACCTCCTACATGAAGAAGCCTGTTATCTCCTACACGAAGACGTCTGTTACCTCCTACATGAAGAAGCCTGTTACCTCCTACATGAAGAAGCCTGTTATCTCCTACACGAAGACGCCTGTTACCTCCTACATGAAGAAGCCTGCTACCACCTACATGAAGAAGCCTGTTACCTCCTACATGAAGAAGCCTGTTACCTCCTACATGAAGAGGCCTGCTACCTCCTACATGAAGAAGCCTGTTATCTCCTACACGAAGACGTCTGTTACCTCCTACATGAAGAAGCCTGTTACCTCCTACATGAAGAAGCCTGTTATCTCCTACACGAAGACGCCTGTTACCTCCTACATGAAGAAGCCTGCTACCACCTACATGAAGAAGCCTGTTATCTCCTACACGAAGACGTCTGTTACCTCCTACATGAAGAAGCCTGTTACCTCCTACACAAAGAAGCCTGCTACCAGGCTACAGAAGAAAACAACAGATCTGGGACCAGGCTATAGAAGGAGACAACAGATCTGGGACCAGGCTATAGAAGGAGACAACAGATCTGGGACCAGGCTATAGATGGAGACAACAGATCTGGGACCAGGCTAGTGCCCGTCTGTATGTTAGAATGAATGGGACCACATATAGCTAGCTACAAGCCAAGTGCACCGTACTTATATAAATGATGCATCAGAAACAGTTGCATAACTGAAAACACGAGCATCCTGAACCCCAAAGCCATGTTACTAATGGTTGAGAGAGCAGAGCACACTTCTCTGACGTCCCGAGCAAGGCAACTGTGTCCTGGCTGGAAGAGACTACTGTGGCTTATAAGCCAGGGATCCCCAACGAGCGGCCCGCGTTCTGAATTTGGCCCGAGTTGGTTTTATTTGGCCCCCCCCTCCCTCTCCTAAGTTAGTACATCTGTCCCCATGTATTCCACACACATAATAGAGAGACACGTGATTGGATACGGAACGTAAACAAGGTTTGAAACGATTATGTATTAGTCAGATATAATATCTGTTTTGGGGCCATTTGGTCAATTTGCAGTCTACAAACCATCTGCTCAAGGAAAACATCGGCCTGTGACTGAATCTAGTAGATGTTGTAGGCGTTCACTTTGCCTAAACCATCAACTAGCAATAGATTCTTGCCTCAGTGGCTACTGTATTACACCTGGATAATCAAGCAGTTGAGAAAATGTCATATTATCATCTGGCCTCACACACAGAGGTACTGATAACAGTCTCACCTCACAGTCCTCTCCCACAGACCTCTCTACAGTTGTCTCCAAAGAGCTGTCACACAGAGCTCTCACAAAGAGCTCTCAACTCTGCTTAGGCTAGCTCCCCTGTCACTAAGCCTGGTCCATGTTCTCCTGTGATCCTGAGATATAAATAACTCTCTCTTCCTTTCCTCTCTCAGACATAGCGACGTGTTCTATTTCAACACAGTCCCCAGCTCTCCCCCCCTTTCTCTCTCTCTCTCTCTCTCTCTCTCCCTCTCTCCCTCTCTCCCTCCCCAGCTCTCTCTCTCTCTCCCTCTCTCTCTCCCTCACCAGCTCTCTCTCTCTCTCTCTCGCTCTCCCTCCCCAGCTCTCTCTCTCTCTCTCTCTCTCGCTCTCTCTTCCCCTCCCTCTCTCTCTCTCTCTCTCCCCCTCGCTCTCTCTCTCTCTCTCCCCCTCCCTCTCTCTCTCTCTCTCTCGCTCCCCCTCTCTCTCTCTCTCTCTCTCTCTCTCTCTCTCTCCCTCCCTGCCCTCCCTCCCTCCCCCCCTCCCTCCCTCCCTCCCTCTCCTAACAAAACCTGTCCATCTCATCCTTTAGAAAGCATCCCATGCCTCTATCCAGTCATCCAGCCGAGTATCGTCGGTTAAACACCACAGTGTTGGGATGTGTGTTGAAACATCTCTACAGCAGAACTTCTTCTTAACATAATATTACATTAATATTAAATACAAAATGTCATCAGCGAAAACAAAATTCACTGTTAAATGTTTTGTTCGCAGAATATGAACACACTGAGAAACGTGAACACACTGAGAACCGTGAACACGCTGAGAAACGTGAACACACTGAGAACCGTGAACACACTGAGAAACGTGAACACACTGAGAAACGTGAACACACTGAGAAACGTGAACACACTGAGAAACGTGAACACGTGGAGAAACGTGAACACACTGAGAAACGTGAACACACTGAGAAACGTGAACACACTGAGAAACGTGAACACACTGAGAAACGTGAACACACTGAGAAACGTGAACACACAGAGAAACGTGAACACACAGAGAAACGTGAACACACTGAGAAACGTGAACACACTGAGAAACGTGAACACACTGAGAAACGTGAACACACTGAGAAACGTGAACACACTGAGAAACGTGAACACACTGAGAAACGTGAACACGTGGAGAAACATGAACACACTGAGAAACGTGAACACACAGAGAAACGTGAACACACAGAGAAACGTGAACACACTGAGAAACGTGAACACACTGAGAAACGTGAACACACTGAGAAACGTGAACACACTGAGAAACGTGAACACACTGAGAAACGTGAACACACTGAGAAACGTGAACACAAAGAGAAACGTGAACACACTGAGAAACGTGAACACACTGAGAAACGTGGAGAAACGTGAACGCACTGGGAAACGTGAACCCACTGAGAACCGTGAACCCACTGAGAAACGTGAACACACTGAGAAACGTGAACACACTGAGAAACTTGAACACAAAGAGAAACATGAACACATTGAGAAACGTGAACACACTGAGAAATGTGAACACACTGAGAAACATGAACACACTGAGAAACGTGAACCCACTGAGAAACGTGGAGAAACGTGAACACACTGAGAAACGTGAACCCACTGAGAAACGTGAACACACTGAGAAACATGAACACACTGAGAAACGTGAACCCACTGAGAAACGTGAACACACTGAGAAACATGAACACACTGAGAAACGTGAACCCACTGAGAAACGTGAACACACTGAGAAACGTGAACACACTGAGAAACGTGGAGAAATGTGAACGCACTGAGAAACGTGAACCCACTGAGAAACGTGAACCCACTGAGAAACGTGAACACACTGAGAAACGTGAACACACTGAGAAACGTGAACACACTGAGAAACGTGGAGAAACGTGAACGCACTGAGAAACGTGAACGCACTGAGAAACGTGAACCCACTGAGAAACGTGAACCCACTGAGAAACGTGAACACACTGAGAAACGTGAACACACTGAGAAACGTGAACACAAAGAGAAACGTGAACACATTGAGAAACGTGAACACACTGAGAAACGTGAACACGTTGAGAAACGTGAACACACTGAGAAATGTGAACACACTGAGAAACATGAACACACTGAGAAACGTGAACCCACTGAGAAACGTGGAGAAACGTGAACACACTGAGAAACGTGAACCCACTGAGAAACGTGAACACACTGAGAAACATGAACACACTGAGAAACGTGAACCCACTGAGAAACGTGAACACACTGAGAAACATGAACACACTGAGAAACGTGAACCCACTGAGAAACGTGAACACACTGAGAAACGTGAACACACTGAGAAACGTGGAGAAATGTGAACGCACTGAGAAACGTGAACCCACTGAGAAACGTGAACCCACTGAGAAACGTGAACACACTGAGAAACGTGAACACACTGAGAAACGTGAACACACTGAGAAACGTGGAGAAACGTGAACGCACTGAGAAACGTGAACGCACTGAGAAACGTGAACCCACTGAGAAACGTGAACACACTGAGAAACGTGAACCCACTGAGAAACGTGAACACACAGAGAAACGTGAACACACTGAGAAACGTGAACCCACTGAGAAACGTGAACACACTGAGAAACGTGAACACACTGAGAAACGTGGAGAAATGTGAACGCACTGAGAAACGTGAACCCACTGAGAAACGTGAACCCACTGAGAAACGTGAACACACTGAGAAACGTGAACACACTGAGAAACGTGGAGAAACGTGAACGCACTGAGAAACGTGAACCCACTGAGAAACGTGAACACACTGAGAAACGTGAACCCACTGAGAAACGTGAACACACAGAGAAACGTGAACACACTGAGAAACGTGAACACACAGAGAAACGTGAACACACTGAGAAATGTGAACACACTGAGAAACGTGGACACACTGAGAAACGTGAACACACTGAGAAACGTGTGTAATTGTGTTCACTGTTTCCATCAACCAGTAAGTACTAAATCACCCCATCAACGTCATACCATGTACAAAATAGGCAAAGATCTAGCCAATGGGAATATCTTATTTAGTTCTAAACTGACTTGACTAGTTCTAAACTGACTTGACTAGTTCTAAACTGACTTGACTAGTTCTAAACTCATTTGACTAGTTCTAAACTGACTTGACTAGTTCTAAACTGATTTGACTAGTTCTAAACTGATTTGACTAGTTCTAAACTGATTTGACTAGTTCTAAACTGACTTGACTAGTTCTAAACTGATTTGACTAGTTCTAAACTGACTTGACTAGTTCTAAACTGATTTGACTAGTTCTAAACTGATTTGACTAGTTCTAAACTGACTTGACTAGTTCTAAACTGACTTGACTAGTTCTAAACTGATTTGACTAGTTCTAAACTGACTTGACAAGTTCTAAACTGATTTGACTAGTTCTAAACTGATTTGACTAGTTCTAAACTGATTTGACTAGTTCTAAACTGATTTGACTAGTTCTAAACTGACTTGACTAGTTCTAAACTGACTTGACTAGTTCTAAACTGACTTGACTAGTTCTAAACTGATTTGACTAGTTCTAAACTAACTAAACTAAAAATTCACCAGTCAACTATAGATACGTGTAGGTTACATACACATTGTGTACACTTCCACATACCACGTCATTCTCACAGCCCGGGGCAGTCTAGTGTTGAAACGGTTCATTACACACTAACACATGCAGTCCATTCACACACACACACACACACACACACACAATTGTACAGGCACGCTGCCGTCCGTGGTCTCATCCTCATTTCCATACAAAGCAAAACAACAACAATCTCTCTCTCTCTCTTACCCCAGCTCTCCCTCTCCCTCTCCCTCTCTCTCTCTCTCTCTCTCTCCCTCCCTCCCTCTCTCGCTCCCTATCTCCCTCTCTACATCATGTGTTTAGATAACGTAAGGATATGGGGCACAAAGCCCTTCTCTGTTTCTCAATACCCAGCATGCACGGAGGAGGTCCACAACAAACACAACAGCAGTAACAATATCATCATATTCCAGACATAGTTCCTGTCTCTCCAGACCAGGTGGATCGGACCAGGCAACAGAACTCACGTGCATGGATATCCACACAACCAGAACAAACAAGACAGAGAATCAGGGTACACAGCCCAGTCCAATCGGAACCCAGAACCCCAAACTCGGAACACAGAACCACCAACTCGGAACACAGAATTCAGAACCCCAAACTCGGAACACAGAACTCAGAACCCCAAACTCGGATTCAGAACCCCAAACTCGGAAGACAGTACTCAGGTATCAGAACTCACATGGTCTCTGTGTGCTCCTTGGTTAGACTGGGGGCCTGTCCATCTTCCAGGGACTGCTCAGCTCCCATTCTCCTCCACTGCTAGGTCTGCCCCCCCTGTCCTGCTCCTGATGCTCCCCCAACACCCTCCACATCCAGCTGTTCCCCCTCCTCCTCCTTCTGGGCTGGAGGGAGAGTGTGTCGGGGACTGTGAGCGTGTAGCAGCCGATGAGATCCGTGGTGTGTTTTACCTTGCTGCACTGCGGTGGAGGAGAGGAGCAGACGCTCGCATCCGGAGGACAGATTTAGGACTGTCCAGTTCCTTCTTTCATTCAATCCACAGCATCCTTGTTTTATCTGTCTCTCTCTCTCGTTGCTTCTCACTCTCTCTCTCTCTCTCTCTCTCTCTCTCTCTCTCTCTCTGTCTCTCTCTCTCTCTCTCTCTCTCTCTCTCTCTCTCTCTCTCTCTCTCTCTCTCTCTCTCTCTCTCGTTGCTCCTCACTCTCTCTGTTGTTATGGTTCCTTTTCTCACAGCTTCTCCTCTAGTCTCGCTGTCATTCTCCGTCTGCGTATCTGTCTACATCACAGACTGTCTCTGTCTGGCCATACGATAACAACACCGTAGCGTAGAGTGATGCAGTAAATAGCGTGAGATAAAAATCCCCCAAAAACACAAACAAAAAATGGATGACAGGAATAAAATTATATTCTCTCTGTCTGTCTCGCTGAGGCGCCTGTTTTGGTTGGTAGCTTGATGATGTCGCTGAGAATGCTGCGTAGCTGCTGCTCTGCCTCCTCCTCCTCCCCTCCCTCTCTTTCTCTCTCTCTCTCTCTCTCTCTCTCTCTCTCTCTCTCTCTGTCTCTCTGTCTCTCTGTCTCTCTGTCTCTATCTCTCTCTGTCTCTCTCTGTCTCTCTCTCTCTCTATCTCTCTCTCTCTGTCTCTCTGCCTCCTCCTCCCCTCCCTCCCCCTCTCTCTCTCTCTCTCTCTCTCCTCAGCTCCCCCTGTGAGACCAGATGCCTTTAAAAAGGCGAGCAGTTTTTTACCGTAGACTAACAGCAGAGACGAACAGCAGAGACTAACAGGAGACTAACAGCAGACTAACAGCAGAGACTAACAGCAGACTAACAGCAGAGACTAACAGCAGACTAACAGCAGAGACTAACAGCAGAGACTAACAGCAGACTAACAGCAGACTAACAGCAGAGACTAACAGCAGAGACTAACAGCAGAGACTAACAGCAGACTAACAGCAGAGACGAATAGCAGAGACTAACAGCAGAGACTAACATCAGTCTAACAGCAGAGACTAACAGCAGAGACTAACAGCAGAGACTAACAGCAGAGACTAACAGCAGACTAACAGCAGAGACTAACAGCAGAGACTAACAGCAGAGACTAACAGCAGAGACTAACAGCAGACTAACAGCAGATACTAATTGCAGACTAACAGCAGAGACTAACAGCAGGGACTAACAGCAGGGACTAACAGCAGAGACTAATTGCAGACTAATAGCAGAGACTAACTGCAGACTAACAGCAGAGACTAACAGCAGAGACTAACAGCAGAGACTAACAGCAGAGACTAACAGCAGAGACTAACAGCAGAGACTTACAGCAGACTAACAGCAGAGACTAATTGCAGACTAACAGCAGAGACTAACAGCAGAGACTAACGGCAGACTAACAGCAAAGTCTAACTGCAGACTAACAGCAGAGACTATTAGCAGAGACTAACTGCAGACTAACAGCAGAGACTAACAGCAGAGACTAACAGCAGAGACGAACAGCAGAGACGAACAGCAGAGACTAACAGCAGAGTGACCAGTGCTCTCTATCTCAATCTCTTTCTCTTTGCCGCTCTCTCTTTCTTTCTCCCCCTATCTGTCTTTGAATGTGTCATTGTGGGTGTGTGTTTGAGTGTGTGTGTGTGTGTGTGTGAATGTGTTATTGTGGGTGTGTCCCTCCTTTTCACACAATGGAAGCTTCCAGCTCAGCTTCCAGCTCAGTTGCAGCGTGGCTAACCAGAGGTAAAGAATAGAGCCTATGAAAGAGTGTGGGAACGTTTGGCTATTATACCCCTCCCCTTTCCCTCTCTCTCTTTCTGTTTTTGTCTCTCTCTCTACCTCCTCTCCCTCCCTCTCTCTCTACCTCTCCTCCCTCCCTCTCTCCCTCTCTCTGTTTCTGTCTCTCTCTCTACCTCCTCTCCCTCCCTCTCTCTCTACCTCTCCTCCCTCCCTCTCTCCCTCTCTGTTTCCCTCTCTCTCTCTACCTCTCCTCCCTCCCTCTCTGTTTCCCTCTCTGTTTCCCTCTCTGTTTCCCTCTCTCTCTCTCTACCTCCTCTCCCTCCTCTCTCTCTACCTCCTCTCCCTGACTCTCTCTACCTCCTCTCCCTCCCTCTCTCTCTCTACCTCTCCTCACTCCCTCTCTCCCTCCCCTTTCCCTCTCTCTCTTTCTGTTTCTGTCTCTCTCTCTACCTCCTCTCCCTCCCTCTCTCTACCTCCTCTCCTTCCCTCTCCTTCCCTCTCTCTACCTCTCCTCCCTCCCTCTCTCCCTCTCTGTTTCCCTCTCTCTCTCTCTCTCTACCTCTCCTCCCTCCCTCCCTGTTTCTATAATGCTCATGTGAAATCTGTCTATATCTATCACACAAATGATAATACAACTGCCACCCTCCAATAGCATTTCTATACATTTAAAACAAAAACAAGGGCAAACATCGAATTACATCATTTCCACCAGTTTTGCACGGTTTGCGTCGCCAGAGGTAATGCTCTCTGATTCCTTTCGTTTTGAACCCAAACAGCAACGTACATCCAAAGGAGACATCACTTTCTTCCCAGAAAAGACACACAGTGCATTATACTTTAGTAATGCCAGCCCCGTCTCAGTCGTCTCATCTCTGCATTATCGAAGAGCCACTCTGCTGGATCCCCAGGGACCAGAGATGCTTTGATGGAGATCTCATTAACTTCTACTCTGTCTCACCACTACCACTCTGGTCTCACCACTACCACTCTGTGTCACCACTACCACTCTGTCTCTGTCTCACCACTACCACTCTGTCTCTGTCTCATCACTACCACTCTGTCTCACCACTACCACTCTGGTCTCACCACTACCACTCTATCTCTGTCTCACCACTACCACTCTGTCTCTGTCTCACCACTACCACTCTGGTCTCACCACTACCACTCTGTCTCACCACTACCACTCTGGTCTCACCACTACCACTCTGTCTCACCACTACCACTCTGTCTCTGTCTCACCACTACCACTCTGTCTCTGTCTCATCACTACCACTCTGTCTCTGTCTCACCACTACCACTATGTCTCTGTCTCACCACTACCACTCTGTCTCACCACTACCACTCTGTCTCTGTCTCACCACTACCACTCTGTCTCTGTCTCACCACTACCACTCTGTCTCTGTCTCACCACTACCACTCTGTCTCTGTCTCACCACTACCACTCTGTCTCTGTCTCACCACTACCACTCTGGTCTCACCACTACCACTCTGTCTCACCACTACCACTCTGTCTCTGTCTCACCACTACCACTCTGTCTCTGTCTCATCACTACCACTCTGTCTCACCACTACCACTCTGGTCTCACCACTACCACTCTGTCTCTGTCTCACCACTACCACTATGTCTCTGTCTCACCACTACCACTCTGTCTCACCACTACCACTCTGTCTCTGTCTCACCACTACCACTCTGATTCTGTCTCACCACTACCACTCTGTCTCTGTCTCACCACTACCACTCTGTCTCACCACTACCACTCTGTCTCTGTCTCACCACTACCACTCTGTCTCTGTCTCACCACTACCACTCTGTCTCTGTCTCACCACTACCACTCTGCCTCACCACTACCACTCTGTCTCTGTCTCACCACTACCACTCTGTCTCTGTCTCACCACTACCACTCTGTCTCTGTCTCACCACTACCACTCTGTCTCTGTCTCACCACTACAACTCTGTCTCTGTCTCACCACTACCACTCTGTCTCACCAATACCACTCTGTCTCTGTCTCACCACTACCACTCTGATTCTGTCTCACCACTACCACTCTGTCTCTGTCTCACCACTACCACTCTGTCTCTGTCTCACCACTACCACTCTGTCTCACCACTACCACTCTGTCTCTGTCTCACCACTACCACTCTGCCTCACCACTACCACTCTGTCTCTGTCTCACCACTACCACTCTGTCTCTGTCTCACCACTACCACTCTGTCTCTGTCTCAACACTACCACTCTGTCTCTGTACCACCACTACCACTCTGTCTCTGTCTCACCACTACCACTCTGTCTCTCCACTACCACTCTGTCTCTGTCTCACCACTACCACTCTGTCTCACCACTACCACTCTGTCTCACCACTACCACTCTGTCTCTGTCTCACCACTACCACTCTGTCTCACCAATACCACTCTGTCTCTGTCTCACCACTACCACTCTGATTCTGTCTCACCACTACCACTCTGTCTCTGTCTCACCACTACCACTCTGTCTCACCACTACCACTCTGTCTCTGTCTCACCACTACCACTCTGTCTCTGTCTCACCACTACCACTCTGTCTCTGTCTCACCACTACCACTCTGCCTCACCACTACCACTCTGTCTCTGTCTCACCACTACCACTCTGTCTCTGTCTCACCACTACCACTCTGTCTCTGTCTCACCACTACCACTCTGTCTCTCCACTACCACTCTGTCTCTGTCAAACCACTACCACTCTGTCTCACCACTACCACTCTGTCTCACCACTACCACTCTGTCTCTGTCTCACCAAACCTCAGAGAAGATTCAGCCTTTCTATTTGTTATGAGTCTTTCTGTCATATTCATGTGTGTGTGTGTGTGTGTGTGTGTGTGTGTGTGTGTGTGTGAGAGAGAGAGAGAGAGAGGGGGAAAATGGGTCTCTAATGGCTGTGGATTAGTAAGTTCACCCCTCTCACATACACACACACACACACACAAACACAAACACTGCCCATTCATTGGATAGAAGCAGTGGAACACTGGGGAAGTAGACAGTCTGAAATATGATAAATACTGGTCCATTGTAGACTCCTGGGAAAGTAGTGTAGAATGACTGAGAAACCCTGAACTCGCAGTGTCTGGAGTTACATGAGAAATTTGACAAGTTTCAGGTCAGGTAATGCAGCTCTACCTGCATAAACAAGGATCCAGTCCCTCAAATCATCCCAGTCCAGAACAATATTAACACACACCTTACACATATTTATACAACGGTTGGGGGTCTAATCCTGAGGGGCGGCAGGGTAGCCTAGTGGTTAGAGCGTTGGACTAGTAACCGGAAGGTTGCAAGTTCAAACCCCCCCCCGAGCTGACAAGGTACAAATCTGTCGTTCTGCCCCTGAACAGGCAGTTAACCCACTCGTTCCTAGGCCGTCATTGAAAATAAGAATTTGTTCTTAACTGACTTGCCTGGTTAAATAAAGGTTAAAAAAAAAAAAAAATGCTGATTGGTTAAATCCCGCATTCCAACCGGTGTCTATTCCGCAAGTTACCACCGGGCTAAATGTATGATGTTTACTCTGTTCCATCTGACTGTGCAATCCACTGTCTCATCAGTGGTATAAAAAGTATTGAAATTGTCCTACTTGAGTAAATGTTAAAAATAACTTAATAGAAAACGACTCAAGTTATTGTGAAAGTCACCCAGTAAAATACTACTTGAATAAAAGTCTAAAAGTATCAAATTTAAAGGGAATTGCTAAAAATGTACTTAAATATCAAAAGTAAATTGATAAACCATTTCAAATTATATTAAGCAAAGCGTACGGCACAATTTGTATTATTTTTTTTTGGGGGGGGGGACGAATAGCCAGGGGCACACTCCAACACTCAGACATAATTTACAAACTAAGCATTTGTGTTTAGTGAGTCCTCCAGATCAGAGGCAGTAGGGACGACCAGGGATGTTCTCTGTTTAGTGAGTCCTCCAGATCAGAGACAGTAGGGATGACCAGGGATGTTCTCTGTTTAGTGAGTCCTCCAGATCAGAGGCAGTAGGGATGACCAGGGATGTTCTCTGTTCAGTGAGTCCTCCAGATCAGAGGCAGTATGGATGACCAGGGATGTTCTCTGTTTAGTGAGTCCACCAGATCAGAGGCAGTAGAGATGACCAGGGATGTTCTCTGTTTAGTGAGTCCTCCAGATCAGAGGCAGTAGAGATGACCAGGGATGTTCTCTGTTTAGTGAGTCCTCCAGATCAGAGGCAGTAGAGATGACCAGGGATGTTCTCTGTTTAGTGAGTCCTCCAGATCAGAGGCAGTAGAGATGACCAGGGATGTTCTCTGTTTAGTGAGTCCTCCAGATCAGAGGCAGTAGAGATGACCAGGGATGTTCTCTGTTTAGTGAGTCCTACAGATCAGAGGAAGTAGGGATGACCAGGGATGTTCTCTGTTTAGTGAGTCCTACAGATCAGAGGAAGTAGGGATGACCAAGGAGGTTCTCTGTTTAGTGAGTCCACCAGATCAGAGGCAAAAAGACTGAATGACTGAGTCTCTTCCATAGATACAGAACCTAAAGACTGAACGCCTGAGTCTCTTCCATAGATACAGAACAAAAAGACTGAATGACTGAGTCTCTTCCATAGATACAGAACCTAAAGACTGAACGACTGAGTCTCTTCCATAGATACAGAACCTAAAGACTGAACGACTGAGTCTCTTCCATAGATACAGAACAAAAAGTCGCTTCCATAGATACAGAACAAAAATACTGAATGACTGAGTCTCTTCCATAGATACAGAACCTAAAGACTGAACGACTGAGTCTCTTCCATAGATACAGAACCTAAAGACTGAACGACTGAGTCTCTTCCATAGATACAGAACCTAAAGACTGAACGACTGGGTCGCATCTCTGGCAACTGAACCGATAGAACGAACGACCAGCCAGCTTTGGTAGTATAATAGTATAAAGAACTTCATCAAAATAGCATTTATAATGAAAATATGTAAATCATTATTTAAATATGTTTGTAACCGGTTGTATAAAAGTGACAATGCCGGTGTTTGGAGGATATATTGGCACGGTTTGCCGGTCCGATACGAAACAAAACCCGTGCCGATATATCCTCCAAACACCGGCATTGTCACTTTTATACAACCGGTTACCAACATATTTAAATAATGATTTACATATTTTCCAAACACCGGTTTCCCAGGAAATATCACTTAAATATTCACACAGGCGTCCAATAGCAATGGTCCTGATGGAAATATCACTTAAATATTCACACAGGCGTCCAATAGCAATGGTCCTGATGGAAATATCACTTAAATATTCACATAGGCGTCCAATAGCAATGGTCCTGATGGAAATATCACTTAAATATTCACACAGGCGTCCAATAGCAATGGTCCTGATGGAAATATCACTTAAATATTCACACAGGCGTCCAATAGCAATGGTCCTGATGGGATTGTTGCCTGTCACTCAACGGTCCAAATCCCAATAGTCTAGTAGTAACTATTTCAATCTCATTCAACTGGAGAGGACCCACTTTTTACAGTAATGAAGCTAAACGGGCTACAGAAGGACAACAGCAGTAGACACAGGGCAGTCTATAGTAAAGCATCAAGACAGGTGTGTGGATGTTCCATTAGCAGTCTATAGTAAAGCATCAAGACAGGTGTGTGGATGTTAAATTATCTGTCTATAGTAAAGCATCAAGACAGGTGTGTGGATGTACCATTAGCTGTCTATAGTAAAGCATCAAGACAGATGTGTG
The DNA here is from genome assembly GCF_057628025.1 of Oncorhynchus mykiss. NCBI lineage: Eukaryota > Metazoa > Chordata > Actinopteri > Salmoniformes > Salmonidae > Oncorhynchus > Oncorhynchus mykiss. The sequence goes on along the minus strand of NC_143037.1, from coordinate 5,388,204 downwards.
GATGTACCATTAGCTGTCTATAGTAAAGCATCAAGACAGGTGTGTGGATCTTCCATTAGCTGTCTATAGTAAAGCATCAAGACAGGTGTGTTAAATTAGCAGTCTATAGTAAAGCATCAAGACAGGTGTGTGGATGTACCATTAGCTGTCTATAGTAAAGCATCAAGACAGATGTGTGGATGTACCATTAGCTGTCTATAGTAAAGCATCAAGACAGGTGTGTGGATCTTCCATTAGCAGTCTACAGTAAAGCATCAAGACAGGTGTGTGGATTTGCTGGTCAGTTGCCATTAGCTGTCTTCATTAAAGTCCATAGACTTTTAAACACCGAGATATAATAATGTAGGAATGGTTGACGAGAACCACCTATGTGTTCTGATTAAAATGCTTCACACTGCACCTCACACACCTACACACACACACACACACACACACACACACACACACACACACACACACACACACACACACACACACACACACACACACACACACACACACACACACACACACACACACCTACACACACACCTACACACACACACACACCTGCACACACACCTACACACACACCTACACACACACACACACCTACACACACACACACACACACCTACACACACACACAGTAGCAGCATCATTGCTCTTCTGCCAACCCCTCAGCAGCTGAGAAAGTAAAAAAGGAAAGTCAGGAAATAAATCTTTCAAGCGAGGCAGGGCACTACAAGTTATTTAATAGGCAGGTTTTTTTTGGTGTGAAAGATTCATAACCTTGGTGTGAATGTGGGTCACCAGATGTTCCTGAGTGGCGCAGCGGTCTAACGCACTGCATCTCAGTGGTAGAGGGGTCACTACAGACCCTGGTTCAGCGGTCTAACGCACTGCAGCTCAGCGCTAGAGGTGTCACTACAGACCCTGGTTCAGCGGTCTAACGCACTGCAGCTCAGCGCTAGAGGTGTCACTACAGACCCTGGTTCAGCGGTCTAACGCACTGCAGCTCAGCGCTAGAGGTGTCACTACAGACCCTGGTTCAGCGGTCTAACGCACTGCAGCTCAGCGCTAGAGGTGTCACTACAGACCCTGGTTCAGCGGTCTAACGCACTGCAGCTCAGCGCTAGAGGTGTCACTACAGACCCTGGTTCAGCGGTCTAACGCACTGCAGCTCAGCGCTAGAGGTGTCACTACAGACCCTGGTTCAGCGGTCTAACGCACTGCAGCTCAGCGCTAGAGGTGTCACTACAGACCCTGGTTCAGCGGTCTAACGCACTGCAGCTCAGCGCTAGAGGTGTCACTACAGACCCTGGTTCAGCGGTCTAACGCACTGCAGCTCAGCGCTAGAGGTGTCACTACAGACCCTGGTTCAGCGGTCTAAGGCACTGCATCTCAGTGCTAGAGGGGTCACTACAGACCCTGGTTCAGCGGTCTGAGGCACTGCATCTCAGTGCTAGAGGGGTCACTACAGACCCTGGTTCAGCGGTCTAAGGCACTGCATCTCAGCGCTAGAGGGGTCACTACAGACCCTGGTTCAGCGGTCTAACGCACTGCAGCTCAGTGCTAGAGGTGTCACTACAGACCCTGGTTCAGCGGTCTAAGGCACTGCATCTCAGTGGTAGAGGTGTCACTACAGACCCTGGTTCAGCGGTCTAAGGCACTGCATCTCAGCGCTAGAGGTGTCACTACAGACCCTGGTTCAGCGGTCTAAGGCACTGCATCTCAGTGCTAGAGGGGTCACTACAGACCCTGGTTCAGCGGTCTGAGGCACTGCATCTCAGTGCTAGAGGGGTCACTACAGACCCTGGTTCAGCGGTCTAAGGCACTGCATCTCAGCGCTAGAGGGGTCACTACAGACCCTGGTTCAGCGGTCTAACGCACTGCAGCTCAGTGCTAGAGGTGTCACTACAGACCCTGGTTCAGCGGTCTAAGGCACTGCATCTCAGTGGTAGAGGTGTCACTACAGACCCTGGTTCAGCGGTCTAAGGCACTGCATCTCAGCGCTAGAGGTGTCACTACAGACCCTGGTTCAGCGGTCTAACGCACTGCCGCTCAGCGCTAGAGGTGTCACTACAGACCCTGGTTCAGAGGTCTGAGGCACTGCATCTCAGTGGTAGAGGTGTCACTACAGACCCTGGTTCAGAGGTCTGAGGCACTGCATCTCAGTGCTAGAGGTGTCACTACAGACCCTGGTTCAGAGGTCTGAGGCACTGCATCTCAGTGGTAGAGGTGTCACTACAGACCCTGGTTCAGCAGTCTAACGCACTGCAGCTCAGTGCTAGAGGGGTCACTACAGACCCTGGTTCAGCAGTCTAACGCACTGCCGCTCAGCGCTAGAGGGGTCACTACAGACCCTGGTTCAGCGGTCTAACGCACTGCAGCTCAGTGCTAGAGGTGTCACTACAGACCCTGGTTCAGAGGTCTGAGACACTGCATCTCAGTGGTAGAGGTGTCACTACAGACCCTGGTTCAGCGGTCTGAGGCACTGCATCTCAGTGCTAGAGGTGTCACTACAGACCCTGGTTCAGCGGTCTAACGCACTGCAGCTCAGCGCTAGAGGTGTCACTACAGACCCTGGTTCAGCGGTCTAACGCACTGCAGCTCAGCGCTAGAGGGGTCACTACAGACCCTGGTTCAGCGGTCTAACGCACTGCCGCTCAGTGGTAGAGGGGTCACTACAGACCCTGGTTCAGCGGTCTAAGGCACTGCATCTCAGTGCTAGAGGGGTCACTACAGACCCTGGTTCAGCGGTCTAAGGCACTGCATCTCAGTGGTAGAGGTGTCACTACAGACCCTGGTTCAGCGGTCTAACGCACTGCAGCTCAGTGGTAGAGGTGTCACTACAGACCCTGGTTCAGTGGTCTAACGCACTGCCGCTCAGCGCTAGAGGGGTCACTACAGACCCTGGTTCAGCGGTCTAAGGCACTGCATCTCAGCGCTAGAGGGGTCACTACAGACCCTGGTTCAGCGGTCTAACGCACTGCAGCTCAGTGGTAGAGGTGTCACTACAGACCCTGGTTCAGCGGTCTAAGGCACTGCATCTCAGTGCTAGAGGTGTCACTACAAACCCTGGTTCAGCGGTCTAACGCACTGCATCTCAGTGGTAGAGGGGTCACTACAGACCCTGGTTCAGCGGTCTAACGCACTGCCGCTCAGCGCTAGAGGGTTCACTACAGACCCTGGTTCAGCGGTCTAACGCACTGCAGCTCAGCGCTAGAGGCATCACTGCAGAAACCCTGGTTCAAATCCAGGCTGTATCACATCCGGCTGTGATTGGGAGTCCCGTAGGGCGGGGCGCAATTGGCCCAGCGTCGTCCGGGTTTAACCGGGGTAGGCCGTCATTGTAAATAAGAATTTGTTCTTAACTGACTTGCCTAGTTAAATAAAATAAAAATTATGTAAATGTGTTAACAGCAGGTGAACAGGGTAGGTTCAAAGTTCACACTTAAACCATGGCCAGGTTGGAGGAAGACCGCCTATGGGTTTCATGGGAGATACATTCCTGTAAGATCTCCCCTCGCTGAGGAGTAAAACCTTTTATTAGATAAAGAAATATGAAATATATCCCACTAAATCCCTCTCAGTCTACCAACAGTTAGAGAGCTAACAGGAGAGAGAGAGAGATGAAATATATCCCACTAAATCCCTCTGTCTACCAACAGTTAGAGAGCTAACAGGAGAGAGAGAGAGATGAAATATATCCCACTAAATCCCTCTCAGTCTACCAACAGTTATAGAGCTAACAGGAGAGAGAGAGAGATGAAATATATCCCACTAAATCCCTCAGTCTACCAACAGTTAGAGAGCTAACAGGAGAGAGAGAGAGATGAAATATATCCCACTAAATCCCTCTCAGTCTACCAACAGTTAGAGAGCTAACAGGAGAGAGAGAGAGATGAAATATATCCCACTAAATCCCTCTCAGTCTACCAACAGTTAGAGAGCTAACAGGAGAGAGAGAGAGATGAAATATATCCCACTAAATCCCTCTGTCTACCAACAGTTATAGAGCTAACAGGAGAGAGAGAGAGATGAAATATATCCCACTAAATCCCTCTGTCTACCAACAGTTAGAGAGCTAACAGGAGAGAGAGAGAGATGAAATATATCCCACTAAATCCCTCTGTCTACCAACAGTTAGAGAGCTAACAGGAGAGAGAGAGATGAACTATATCCCACTAAATCCCTCTGTCTACCAACAGTTATAGAGCTAACAGGAGAGAGAGAGAGATGAAATATATCCCACTAAATCCCTCTCAGTCTACCAACAGTTATAGAGCTAACAGGAGAGAGAGAGAGATGAAATATATCCCACTAAATCCCTCTGTCTACCAACAGTTATAGAGCTAACAGGAGAGAGAGAGAGATGAAATATATCCCACTAAATCCCTCTCAGTCTACCAACAGTTATAGAGCTAACAGGAGAGAGAGAGAGATGAAATATATCCCACTAAATCCCTCTCAGTCTACCAACAGTTAGAGAGCTAACAGGAGAGAGAGAGAGATGAAATATATCCCACTAAATCCCTCTCAGTCTACCAACAGTTAGAGAGCTAACAGGAGAGAGAGAGAGATGAAATATATCCCACTAAATCCCTCTGTCTACCAACAGTTAGAGAGCTAACAGGAGAGAGAGAGAGAGAGATGGAATATATCCCACTAAATCCCTCTCAGTCTACCAACAGTTAGAGAGCTAACAGGAGAGAGACAGAGATGAAATATATCCCACTAAATCCCTCTGTCTACCAACAGTTAGAGAGCTAACAGGAGAGAGAGAGAGAGATGAAATATATCCCACTAAATCCCTCTCAGTCTACCAACAGTTATAGAGCTAACAGGAGAGAGAGAGAGATGAAATATATCCCACTAAATCCCTCTGTCTACCAACAGTTATAGAGCTAACAGGAGAGAGAGAGAGATGAAATATATCCCACTAAATCCCTCTCAGTCTACCAACAGTTAGAGAGCTAACAGGAGAGAGAGAGAGAGATGAAATATATCCCACTAAATCCCTCTCAGTCTACCAACAGTTATAGAGCTAACAGGAGAGAGAGAGAGATGAAATATATCCCACTAAATCCCTCTCAGTCTACCAACAGTTATAGAGCTAACAGGAGAGAGAGAGAGATGAAATATATCCCACTAAATCCCTCTGTCTACCAACAGTTAGAGAGCTAACAGGAGAGAGAGAGAGATGAAATATATCCCACTAAATCCCTCTGTCTACCAACAGTTATAGAGCTAACAGGAGAGAGAGAGAGATGAAATATATCCCACTAAATCCCTCTCAGTCTACCAACAGTTAGAGAGCTAACAGGAGAGAGAGAGAGATGAAATATATCCCACTAAATCCCTCTCAGTCTACCAACAGTTAGAGAGCTAACAGGAGAGAGAGAGAGATGAAATATATCCCACTAAATCCCTCAGTCTACCAACAGTTAGAGAGCTAACAGGAGAGAGAGAGAGATGGAATATATCCCACTAAATCCCTCTCAGTCTACCAACAGTTAGAGAGCTAACAGGAGAGAGAGAGAGATGAAATATATCCCACTAAATCCCTCTCAGTCTACCAACAGTTAGAGAGCTAACAGGAGAGAGAGAGAGATGAAATATATCCCACTAAATCCCTCTGTCTACCAACAGTTATAGAGCTAACAGGAGAGAGAGAGAGATGAAATATATCCCACTAAATCCCTCTGTCTACCAACAGTTATAGAGCTAACAGGAGAGAGAGAGAGATGAAATATATCCCACTAAATCCCTCTCAGTCTACCAACAGTTAGAGAGCTAACAGGAGAGAGAGAGAGATGAAATATATCCCACTAAATCCCTCAGTCTACCAACAGTTAGAGAGCTAACAGGAGAGAGAGAGAGATGGAATATATCCCACTAAATCCCTGTGTCTACCAACAGTTAGAGAGCTAACAGGAGAGAGAGAGAGATGAAATATATCCCACTAAATCCCTCTCAGTCTACCAACAGTTAGAGAGCTAACAGGAGAGAGAGAGAGATGAAATATATCCCACTAAATCCCTCTCAGTCTACCAACAGTTATAGAGCTAACAGGAGAGAGAGAGAGATGAAATATATCCCACTAAATCCCTCTGTCTACCAACAGTTAGAGAGCTAACAGGAGAGAGAGAGAGATGAAATATATCCCACTAAATCCCTCTCAGTCTACCAACAGTTAGAGAGCTAACAGGAGAGAGAGAGAGAGAGATGGAATATATCCCACTAAATCCCTCTCAGTCTACCAACAGTTATAGAGCTAACAGGAGAGAGAGAGAGATGAAATATATCCCACTAAATCCCTCTCAGTCTACCAACAGTTATAGAGCTAACAGGAGAGAGAGAGAGATGAAATATATCCCACTAAATCCCTCTCAGTCTACCAACAGTTAGAGAGCTAACAGGAGAGAGAGAGAGATGAAATATATCCTACTAAATCCCTCTCTGTCTACCAACAGTTAGAGAGCTAACAGGAGAGAGAGAGAGATGAAATATATCCCACTAAATCCCTCTGTCTACCAACAGTTATAGAGCTAACAGGAGAGAGAGAGAGATGAAATATATCCCACTAAATCCCTCTCAGTCTACCAACAGTTAGAGAGCTAACAGGAGAGAGAGAGAGATGAAATATATCCCACTAAATCCCTCTCAGTCTACCAACAGTTAGAGAGCTAACAGGAGAGAGAGAGAGATGAAATATATCCCACTAAATCCCTCTCAGTCTACCAACAGTTAGAGAGCTAACAGGAGAGAGAGAGAGATGAAATATATCCCACTAAATCCCTCAGTCTACCAACAGTTAGAGAGCTAACAGGAGAGAGAGAGAGATGGAATATATCCCACTAAATCCCTCTCAGTCTACCAACAGTTAGAGAGCTAACAGGAGAGAGAGAGAGATGAAATATATCCCACTAAATCCCTCTCAGTCTACCAACAGTTAGAGAGCTAACAGGAGAGAGAGAGAGATGAAATATATCCCACTAAATCCCTCTGTCTACCAACAGTTATAGAGCTAACAGGAGAGAGAGAGAGATGAAATATATCCCACTAAATCCCTCTGTCTACCAACAGTTATAGAGCTAACAGGAGAGAGAGAGAGATGAAATATATCCCACTAAATCCCTCAGTCTACCAACAGTTAGAGAGCTAACAGGAGAGAGAGAGAGATGGAATATATCCCACTAAATCCCTCTGTCTACCAACAGTTAGAGAGCTAACAGGAGAGAGAGAGAGATGAAATATATCCCACTAAATCCCTCTCAGTCTACCAACAGTTAGAGAGCTAACAGGAGAGAGAGAGAGATGAAATATATCCCACTAAATCCCTCTCAGTCTACCAACAGTTATAGAGCTAACAGGAGAGAGAGAGAGATGAAATATATCCCACTAAATCCCTCTGTCTACCAACAGTTATAGAGCTAACAGGAGAGAGAGAGAGATGAAATATATCCCACTAAATCCCTCTCAGTCTACCAACAGTTAGAGAGCTAACAGGAGAGAGAGAGAGATGAAATATATCCCACTAAATCCCTCTGTCTACCAACAGTTATAGAGCTAACAGGAGAGAGAGAGAGATGAAATATATCCCACTAAATCCCTCTCAGTCTACCAACAGTTAGAGAGCTAACAGGAGAGAGAGAGAGATGAAATATATCCCACTAAATCCCTCTCAGTCTACCAACAGTTATAGAGCTAACAGGAGAGAGAGAGAGATGAAATATATCCCACTAAATCCCTCTCAGTCTACCAACAGTTAGAGAGCTAACAGGAGAGAGAGAGAGATGGAATATATCCCACTAAATCCCTCAGTCTACCAACAGTTATAGAGCTAACAGGAGAGAGAGAGAGATGAAATATATCCCACTAAATCCCTCTGTCTACCAACAGTTAGAGAGCTAACAGGAGAGAGAGAGAGATGAAATATATCCCACTAAATCCCTCTCAGTCTACCAACAGTTATAGAGCTAACAGGAGAGAGAGAGAGATGAAATATATCCCACTAAATCCCTCTCAGTCTACCAACAGTTATAGAGCTAACAGGAGAGAGAGAGAGATGAAATATATCCCACTAAATCCCTCTCAGTCTACCAACAGTTATAGAGCTAACAGGAGAGAGAGAGAGATGGAATATATCCCACTAAATCCCTCTGTCTACCAACAGTTAGAGAGCTAACAGGAGAGAGAGAGAGATGAAATATATCCCACTAAATCCCTCTGTCTACCAACAGTTAGAGAGCTAACAGGAGAGAGAGAGAGATGAAATATATCCCACTAAATCCCTCTCAGTCTACCAACAGTTAGAGAGCTAACAGGAGAGAGAGAGAGATGAAATATATCCCACTAAATCCCTCTGTCTACCAACAGTTATAGAGCTAACAGGAGAGAGAGAGAGATGAAATATATCCCACTAAATCCCTCTGTCTACCAACAGTTAGAGAGCTAACAGGAGAGAGAGAGAGATGAAATATATCCCACTAAATCCCTCTCAGTCTACCAACAGTTAGAGAGCTAACAGGAGAGAGAGAGAGAGATGGAATATATCCCACTAAATCCCTCTGTCTACCAACAGTTATAGAGCTAACAGGAGAGAGAGAGAGATGAAATATATCCCACTAAATCCCTCTCAGTCTACCAACAGTTATAGAGCTAACAGGAGAGAGAGAGAGATGAAATATATCCCACTAAATCCCTCTCAGTCTACCAACAGTTATAGAGCTAACAGGAGAGAGAGAGAGATGAAATATATCCCACTAAATCCCTCTCAGTCTACCAACAGTTATAGAGCTAACAGGAGAGAGAGAGAGATGAAATATATCCCACTAAATCCCTCTCAGTCTACCAACAGTTAGAGAGCTAACAGGAGAGAGAGAGAGATGAAATATATCCCACTAAATCCCTCTGTCTACCAACAGTTAGAGAGCTAACAGGAGAGAGAGAGAGATGAAATATATCCCACTAAATCCCTCTCAGTCTACCAACAGTTATAGAGCTAACAGGAGAGAGAGAGAGATGAAATATATCCCACTAAATCCCTCTGTCTACCAACAGTTAGAGAGCTAACAGGAGAGAGAGAGATGAAATATATCCCACTAAATCCCTCAGTCTACCAACAGTTATAGAGCTAACAGGAGAGAGAGAGAGATGAAATATATCCCACTAAATCCCTCTGTCTACCAACAGTTAGAGAGCTAACAGGAGAGAGAGAGAGATGAAATATATCCCACTAAATCCCTCTGTCTACCAACAGTTAGAGAGCTAACAGGAGAGAGAGAGAGATGAAATATATCCCACTAAATCCCTCTCAGTCTACCAACAGTTAGAGAGCTAACAGGAGAGAGAGAGATGAACTATATCCCACTAAATCCCTCTGTCTACCAACAGTTAGAGAGCTAACAGGAGAGAGAGAGAGATGAAATATATCCCACTAAATCCCTCTGTCTACCAACAGTTAGAGAGCTAACAGGAGAGAGAGAGAGATGGAATATATCCCACTAAATCCCTCTCAGTCTACCAACAGTTAGAGAGCTAACAGGAGAGAGAGAGAGATGGAATATATCCCACTAAATCCCTCTGTCTACCAACAGTTATAGAGCTAACAGGAGAGAGAGAGAGAGAGATGGAATATATCCCACTAAATCCCTCTGTCTACCAACAGTTATAGAGCTAACAGGAGAGAGAGAGAGATGAAATATATCCCACTAAATCCCTCTCAGTCTACCAACAGTTAGAGAGCTAACAGGAGAGAGAGAGAGATGAAATATATCCCACTAAATCCCTCTCAGTCTACCAACAGTTAGAGAGCTAACAGGAGAGAGAGAGAGATGAAATATATCCCACTAAATCCCTCTGTCTACCAACAGTTATAGAGCTAACAGGAGAGAGAGAGAGATGAACTATATCCCACTAAATCCCTCTCAGTCTACCAACAGTTATAGAGCTAACAGGAGAGAGAGCTGAGGCTTATGTCAGCTGTCTTATTCGTCTCTCAAAGGGCCGATGGGCATAAAACCCTTCTGTTCACCTTTGTCTCCGGCAGTCTGTCTGTATGTCTGAAGGAGCCTAGGGCAAGAACCTGCTTCTTTGTCCCTGTTCGTATCCCATAACACCCTCTCACAGAGTTATCTCCCTGTTCCTATCCCATAACACCCTCTCACAGAGTTCTCTCCCTGTTCATATCCTATAACACCCTCTCACAGAGTTCTCTCCCTGTTCATATCCCATAACACCCTCTCACAGAGTTCTCTCCCTGTTCGTATCCCATAACACCCTCTCACAGAGTTCTCTCCCTGTTCGTATCCCATAACACCCTCTCACAGAGTTCTCTCCCTGTTCGTATCCCATAACACCCTCTCACAGAGTCCTCTCCCTGTTCGTATCCCATAACACCCTCTCACAGAGTTCTCTCCCTGTTCGTATCCCATAACACCCTCTCACAGAGTTGCTATCCTGGGGCTATGTACACACAATGTTCAACTTAGAATGACATGTTTTAAATGTTTATTTAGGTTCTTACTGTATTGTTCAGTGTATTGTAGTAAACTGTCCGACACGTGGTTTTCACAACACGTTCATTTAAATATTTCTCTCATCACCCGAGTGGTAGTTTTAATCAAAGCCTTATTTAGTGTCTCTAGTACTCCGTTGTTCTCATAGTTTATACCCTCCAACAACTGCACAACGACAGTTAACCCTTCCACTAACCTTGTCCGTAGCCCTACTCAGTGGTCTTGTTAACCGTAGCCCTACTCAGTGGTCTTGTTAACCCTTCCACTAACCTTAACCGTAGCCCTACTCAGTGGTCTTGTTGACCGTAGCCCTACTCAGTGGTCTTGTTAACCGTAGCCCTACTCAGTGGTCTTGTTAACCGTAGCCCTACTCAGTGGTCTTCTTGACCGTAGCCCTACTCAGTGGTCTTGTTAACCGTAGCCCTACTCAGTGGTCTTGTTAACCGTAGCCCTACTCAGTGGTCTTGTTGACCGTAGCCCTACTCAGTGGTCTTGTTGACCGTAGCCCTACTCAGTGGTCTTGTTGACCGTAGCCCTACTCAGTGGTCTTGTTGACCGTAGCCCTACTCAGTGGTCTTGTTAACCGTAGCCCTACTCAGTGGTCTTGTTGACCCTTCCACTAACCTTAACCGTAGCCCTACTCAGTGGTCTTGTTGACCGTAGCCCTACTCAGTGGTCTTGTTAACCGTAGCCCTACTCAGTGGTCTTGTTAACCGTAGCCCTACTCAGTGGTCTTGTTAACCGTAGCCCTACTCAGTGGTCTTGTTGACCGTAGCCCTACTCAGTGGTCTTGTTAACCGTAGCCCTACTCAGTGGTCTTGTTGACCGTAGCCCTACTCAGTGGTCTTGTTAACCGTAGCCCTACTCAGTGGTCTTGTTAACCGTAGCCCTACTCAGTGGTCTTGTTGACCGTAGCCCTAGTCAGTGGTCTTGTTAACCGTAGCCCTACTCAGTGGTCTTGTTAACCGTAGCCCTACTCAGTGGTCTTGTTGACCGTAGCCCTACTCAGTGGTCTTGTTGACCGTAGCCCTAGTCAGTGGTCTTGTTGACCGTAGCCCTACTCAGTGGTCTTGTTAACCGTAGCCCTACTCAGTGGTCTTGTTGACCGTAGCCCTACTCAGTGGTCTTGTTAACCGTAGCCCTACTCAGTGGTCTTGTTAACCGTAGCCCTACTCAGTGGTCTTGTTAACCCTTTCACTAACCTTGACCGTAGCCCTACTCAGTGGTCTTGTTAACCGTAGCCCTACTCAGTGGTCTTGTTGACCGTAGCCCTACTCAGTGGTCTTGTTAACCGTAGCCCTACTCAGTGGTCTTGTTAACCGTAGCCCTACTCAGTGGTCTTGTTGACCGTAGCCCTACTCAGTGGTCTTGTGGTTAGGGTGTCTGCCCTGAGAACAGAAGAGTTGTGAGTTCAATCCCAAAGACTGTTAAAATGGGACTGCTGCGTCTCTACTTAGCGTTACGGATTGGGGGTAAGGCCCTGTGGTAGACTAGTGTCCTGTCAGGGGGTGTCCTCCTTCAAGCTGTCTCCCTACAGAAACAGGAGATAGACTAGTGTCCTGTCCAGGGGGTGTCCTGGTACATCAAGCTGTCTCACTACAGAAACAGGAGATAGACTAGTGTCCTGTCAGGGGGTGTCCTCCTTCAAGGTGTCTCCCTACAGAAACAGGAGATAGACTAGTGTCCTGTACATCAAGCTGTCTCACTACAGAAACAGGAGATAGACTAGTGTCCTGTCCAAGGGGTGTACTGTACATCAATCTGACTAGTGTCCTGTCCAGGAGGTGTCCTGTCCAGGGGGTGTCCTGTACATCAAGCTGTCTCACTACAGAAACAGGAGATAGACTAGTGTCCTTTCCAGGGGGTGTCCTGTACATCAAGCTGTCTCACTACAGAAACAGGAGATAGACTAGTGTCCTGTCCAGGGGGTGTCCTGTCCAGGGGGTGTCCTGTACATCAAGCTGTCTCACTACAGAAACAGGAGATAGACTAGTGTCCTGTCCAGGGGGTGTCCTGGTACATCAAGCTGTTTCACTACAGAAACAGGAGATAGACTAGTGTCCTGTCCAGGGGGTGTCCTGGTACATCAAGCTGTCTCACTACCTATTTATCTCCCTAGACTCTGTCGCTGATATGTGTTTCTCTCCCAAGTCACTGTGTCTCTTCAATTACAATAATCATAGATGTGATCCTCCACTTCACAGCCAATGGCAGAGCTACTCCTTCCTCCTCTCTTCCACAGCCAATAGCAGGGCTCCTTGTTGCTACCCTCTGGGCTCTGCTTCCCTCTCTGCTTCTACTCTATTTACACATCATCATAGATGATAGCTACTGCCGCTGCACCACTCTTCAGTAGCCCGCAGTGCTGTATTCCCTGGGCACTGTTTTCACAGGGAGAAGGGGGGTTCTTATGAATGTATTATGAATGTATGTATGCCAAGTTCATTCAGCTCTGCCCCCAGGATACAACTAAAAAAAAAACAGCATAGTTTTAACTATAATAACTATAATTCTAAATTCTAAATTATAAAATTATATAATTATAAAACTATAATTCTGTAAAATCTCTAAGATGTAAGACTCTTCTCTAAAACATATATATATATATATATATATATATATATATATATATATATATATATATATATATATATATATATATATATATATATATATATATATATATATATATATATATATATATATGTATATGTATGTATATATATGTATATATATATATATATATATGTGTGTGTGGTTTTCATAGATGTATGAATGCCAGATAGGATTTAGAGGTACTACAATTACAGGCGTACAGTATGCTGTTATAATCTCCACCCGGCACAGCCAGAAGAGGACTGGCCACCCCTCATAGCCTGGTTCCTCTCTACTCGGCACAGCCAGAAGAGGACTGGCCACCCCTCATAGCCTGGTTCCTCTCTACCCGGCACAGCCAGAAGAGGACTGGCCACCCCTCATAGCCTGGTTCCTCTCTACCCGGCACAGCCAGAAGAGGACTGGCCACCCCTCATAGCCTGGTTCCTCTCTACCCGGCACAGCCAGAAGAGGACTGGCCACCCCTCATAGCCTGGTTCCTCTCTACCCGGCACAGCCAGAAGAGGACTGGCCACCCCTCATAGCCTGGTTCCTCTCTAGGTTTCTTCCTAGGTTTTGGCCTTTCTAGGGAGTTTTTCCTAGCCACCGTGCTTCTACACCTGCATTGCTTGCTGTTTGGGGTTTTAGGCTGGGTTTCTGTACAGCACTTTGCTGATATCAGCTGATGTACGAAGGGCTATATACATACATTCTGATGTAGAAAGGGCTTTATACATGTATTTGATTTGATTTGAGTGTGCTACATGACATATGCAACAACAACAAAAAATGTATATAATTGAAAGCCACAATATGTAACATTTTCGTGCGACCTGGAAAAATTTGCATAGAAATCTGAGTTATAGATGTCAAGTCTAAGACGCAGTAGATCTGTTCTATGCGCTCTGTTTCTATGCTTTCCCCCCATTTCTCCAGTTTTATAGATCGGTCTTTTACTTGTGGCTTCAAACAGACGAAACACAAATTATGAACAAAAATATAAACACGCAACAATTTCACTGATTTTACTAAAGTTACAATTCATATAAAGGAAATCAGTCAATTGAAATATATTAATTAGGCCCTAATCTATGGATTTAACATGACTGGGAATGCAGATGTGCATCTGATGGTCACAGATTCTTTAAGAAAATTGGTATTTTTATCATTGTAAATAAGAATTGGTTCTTAACTGACTTTAAAAAATAAAATGAAATATTTGTGTTCAAATTTTCATAGATAAAATGCAATTATGCCTGCCCATACCATATCCCCATCCCCATCCATTGGGCACTCTGTTCACAACGTTGACATCAGCAAACCGCTCACCCACACCACGCCATACATGCGGTCTGCAGTTGTGAGGCCGGTTGGAGGCGCTGCAAAATTCTCTAAAACAACGTTGGAGCCGGCTTATGGTAGAGAAAGGAACATTCAAATCTCTGGCAACAGCTCTGGTGGACCTTCCTGCAGTCAGCATTTTGCATCCTCCCTCAAAACTTGAGACATCTGTGTTATTGTGTTGTGTGACAAAATTGCACATTTTAGTGGCCTTTTTTTGTCCTCAGCACAAGGTGCACCTGTGTAATGATCATTAATCAGCCTCTTGATATGACACACCTGTCAGGTGGATGGATCACTAAAAGGGATGAAAACACATTTTTTGCACAACATTTGAGAGAAATAAGCTTTTTGTGTATATGGGCAAAAACATTTATAAATGTATTTTCTGCTCCTTAAATGTTTTACATTGATATTTGTGTTCAGTGTATTTCACAGCGGTTTAAATGGTACTGAATTTTAGCATCCAGGAAATGGCGTAGCGATTTATGGATACCGTGGTACATCTTTAACATATAGTAGTGGATGAGATGGACTGATGAGGTAAACTACATGACCAAAAGTATGTGGACACCTGCTAGTCAAACATCTCATTCCCAAAAGCACACATTGTTTTACCACATTAATATAACAGCCTCCAACTCTTCTGAGAAGGATTTTTATGTGCTTGGGCGGTTCTTTTTCATGAGCTTGTGTGGTCTACCACTTCACGGCTAAGCCGTTGTTGCTCTTACACGTTTCCACTTCACAATAACAGCACTTACAGTTCACCAGGGCAGAAATGTGATGAACTGCCATTTTTGGAAAGGTGGCATGCTAGGACGGTGCCACGTTGAAAGTCACTGAGCTCTTCAGCACGGGTCATTCGCCTGCCAATGTTTTTTATTTTACCTTTATTTAACTAGGCAAGTCAGTTAATAAAGAACAAATTCTTATTTTCAATGACGGCCTAGGAACAGTGGGGTTAACTGCCTGTTCAGGGGGCAGAACGACAGATTTGTACCTTGTCAGCTCGGGGGTTTGAACTTGCAACGCTCTAACCACTAGGCTACCCTGCCGCCCTGCTATGGAGATTTGCATGGCTGTGTGCTCCATTTTATACGCCTGTCAGCAACGGGTGTGGCTGAAATAGCCGAATCCACTAATTTGAAGGGGTGTCCACATACTTTTGTGTATATGGTGTATGTTTTAGCTGGGATTGTCTATGCACACTACACCATAGAAATAGAATGGTTTTACATCCTGTTTGGCTCCTACAGGTACACCCGCAATGGCTGCCAGTCCAACCATGACGCCATCATCATTTTGAATGGGAAAACCCAATCTATGGATTGTGTTTCTATGTTAAGCACCACCTAACTGCGTAGGGCAGACAGCAGGGTGCAGAGAGAGACGGAGTGTGAATACTGTGACAGTGTTATATATGACATCATTGGGTCATACCTGCCCTCTGCTGGTGGAATGTGGAAGTGCAAGATGGAAAAAACACGATTACAAGGCATTATGTACTTATCAAGTCAACACACACACACACACACACACACACACACACACACTTTCATTGGCGTGGGGGCCTAAAAATGTATTTCCATTCAAAATAGTATAATCCCTAACCTCTAACCTTACCCTATACCCTAACCCTATACCCTAACCCTATACCCTAACCCTAACCACTAACCTTACCCTATACCCTAACCCTATACCCTAACCCTATACCCTATACCCTATACCCTATACCCTATACCCTAACCCTATACCCTATACCCTAACCCTATACCCTAACCCTATACCCTAACCCTATACCCTAACCACTAACTTTACCCTATACTCTAACCCTATACCCTATACCCTAACCTTACCCTAACCTTACCCTATACCCTAACCCTATACCATATACCCTAACCCGATACCCTAACCTTACCCTATACCCTAACCTTACTCTAACCCTATACCCTAACCCTATACCCTAACCCTATACCCTAACCCTATACCATAACCCTATACCCAAACCCTATACCCTAACCCTATACCCTATACCCGATACCCTAACCCTATACCCTATACCCTAACCCTATACCCTATACCCTATACCCTAACCCTATTCCCTATACCCTAACCCTATACCCTATACCCTAACCCTATACCCAAACCCTATACCCTAACCCTATACCCTATACCCTATACCCTAACCCTATACCCTAACCCTATACCCTATACCCTATACCCTAACCCTATTCCCTATACCCTATACCCTATACCCAAACCCTAACCCTATACCCTATACCCTAACCACTTACCTTAATTGTAACCCGAACCATAATTGTAACTGTCTCTTATCCCTAAGATTAAATTAGACTTTTTCCTCACAGGGAATCTGGGAAATGTCCCCACGAGGGAGAATTTTCCTTGTTCTACTGTCCTTGTGAGGATAGTTATAGAAGCACACACCTCAGCTCTCACTAAGCCTACAATACACACACACAACTCTCTCTCTCTCTCTCTGTCTCTCTCTCTCTCTCTCTCTGTTTCTCTCTCTCTCTCTCCCTCTCAATCTCCCGCTCTCTCCCTCTCTCTCCCTCTCTCTCCCTCTCACTCACTCACTCACTCACTCACTCTCTCACTCTCTCACTCTCTCACTCTCTCTGAAATCAACTCAATGACAACAAATCAGTCAAATTCTAACCTAGCAGGACTGGAGCAGAATGTTCAACTGGAAAAGTTTCCACACCTTAATAATCACTGTCAAGTGCACTCAATTGCGTATTGAAATAAATGTGTTCCTAGAGAGAACAATGGGTTACTTTAGTTAAATAAATGTTAAATTAAAAATAAATCAATTAAATACTATACAATACTATACAATTGAGTACCAGCCAAGAAGTAGATCTGGCCTTATTCTATTGAAGTGGTTAAGATGCGACTGGTACGTGATGGTGGAGAAGCTAGTCTCTGTAATTCAAGTGCTTCTACACCTGCATTGCTTGCTGTTTGAGGGTTTTAGGCTGGGTTTAGGCTGGGTTTCTGTACAGCACTTTGAGATTTCAGCTGATGTAAGAAGGGCTTTATAAATACATTTGATTTGATTTGACCTGTGTGCAAAGCTGTCATCAAAGCTGTCATTTGAAGAATCTCAAAATGTAAAATATTTTTTGTTTTTTGTTTTACACTTTTATGGTTACTACATGATTCCATATGTGTTATCTCATCGTTTTGATGTCTTCACTATTATTTTACAAAATAAAATTAAAAACCCTGGAATAAGTAGGTGTGTCCAAACTTTTGACTGGTACTGTAGGTGTATATGACACTGGTCCAATATAGCGACATAGTGGTAACCATACCTGGGTGTAGGGTCACAGGGTGCAGGGGTGGAGATGGTGTCCTCTTCACGGGGTGGAGGTTGAGGTAGGGAGGCTGGGGATTCTGTCAGGGGTTCAGAGAATGTAGTGGTGGTGAGTGTGGTGTCCCGACTCTCAGAGGGTGTAGGTACAGGTAGAGGCGGGACAACCGGGGTTGCTGCAAGAGCTGCAGGTGGGGAAGAAGCCTGGGCTGGTGGGGAAGAAGCCTGGGCTGGTGGGGAAGAAGCCTGGGCTGGTGGGGAAGAAGCCTGGGCTGGTGGGGAAGAAGACTGGGCTGGTGGGGAAGAAGCCGGAGTTTCTGGGGCTTCTGCTGGAGCCTGGGGGGTTGCAGGAAGTGGAGTGCCGGGCTCAGTCGACTGGAGCTCTGGGGGCAGCCTCTCTTGAGGAGTGGGAGGAGGGGTGGGAAAATCTTCCTGAAGGTAGGGAGGGAGGGCAGGAGGGTACTGGAAGACTTGTCCAGGAGACGTGGGAGGAGGTGGGGAGGAGGTGACAGGGGGAGGAGGAGGGGAGGAGGTGGCAGGGGGAGGAGGTGGGGAGGAGGTGACAGGGGGAGGAGGAGGGGAGGAGGTGACAGGGGGAGGAGGTGGGGAGGAGGTGGCAGGGGGAGGAGGTGGGGAGGAGGTGGCTGGGGGAGGAGGTGGGGAGGAGGTGACAGGGGGAGGAGGTGGGGAGGAGGTGACAGGGGGAGGAGGTGGGGAGGAGGAGGTGAAAGAAGGAGGCTTACTCCTCTCCTCAGTCTGCTCAGCCTCTGTCAGGGAGGACCTGGACAGAACAGGAGGGAGACACGTGGATTAACAAACTACACACAAAAACATACACATAATTGTTGGCTGTTTGGTTTGGTACAGTGTGGTAATGGTGTGGTGTGGTATGGTATAGTGTGGTATGCTATAGTGTGGTATAGTATAGCATTGTGTGGTATGGTGTGGTATAGTGTGGTATTGTGTGGTATAGTATAGTGTGGTATGGTGTGGTGCAGTGTGGTATGGTGTGGTGTCGTAAGGTATAGTGTGGTATAGTATGGTACAGTGTGGTATAGTAGAGTGTGGTACAGTATAGTGTGGTATAGTGTAGTATTGTGTGGTATGGTGTGGTATGGTATAGTGTGGTATGGTATGGTTTGGTATTGTGTGGTATGGTTTGGTGTGGTATGGTTTGGTATAGTGTGGTATGGTGTGGTATGGTTTGGTTTAGTGTGGTATGGTGTGGTATGGTATGGTGTGGTATGGTATGGTTTGGTATGGTGTGGTATGATATAGTGTAGTATGGTGTGGTATGATATGTGTGGTATGGTGTGGTATAATGTGGTATGCTGTGTGTTTGGTGTGGTTTGGTTTGGCATGGTGTGGTATGGTTTGGCATTGTGTGATATGGTTTGGTATAGTGTGGTATGGTTTGGTGCAGTGTGGTATAGTGTGGTATGGTTTGGTATTGTGTGGTTTTGTGTAGTGTGGTATAGTGTGGTATGGTTTGGTGTAGTGTGATATGGTGTGGTATGGTTTGGTATTGTGTGATATGGTTTGGTGTGGTATGGTCTGGTATGGTATGGTTTGGTATAGTGTGGTATGGTGTGCTATGGTATGGTACGGTGTGGTATGGTCTGATATGGTGTGGTATGGTATGGTTTGGTATGTGTGGTATAGTGTGGTATGGTATGTTATAGTGTGGAATGGTTTGGTATGGATATGGTATAGTGTGGTATGGTATAGTGAGGCATGGTTTCGTATGGTTTGGTATGGTGTGGTGTGGTTTGGTTTGGTATAGTGTGGTATGGTATGTTATAGTGTGGTATGGTTTGGTATGGATATGGTATAGTGTGGTATGGTATAGTGTGGTATGGTATAGTTTGGGTTGGTATGGTGTGGTTATGGTATAGTGTGGTTGTGGTCTAGTAAGTTGTGGTGTGGTATGGTATAGTGTGGTGTGGTTTTGTGTGGTGTGGTATGGTATAGTGTGGTATGGTATAGTGTGGTATGGTAGAGAGTGGTGTGGTATAGTGTGGTGTGGTATAGTGTTCTATAGTGTGGTGTGGTGTGGTATGGTATAGCCTATATATAGTGTGATATGGTATGTTGTAGTATAGTGTGGTATGTTGTGGTATGTTATAGTGTGGAGTGGTGTGGTATAGTGTGGTGTGGTATAGTGTGGTATGGTATAGTGTGGTATGGTATAGTGTGGTATGGTATAGTGTGGTATGCTGTATTGTGGTGTGGTATGGTATAGTGTGGTATGGTGTGGTTTTGTGTGGTATGGTGTGTATTTGGTGTGGTATGGTTTGGTTTGGTATGGTGTAGTGTGGAGTGGTGTGGTATAGTGTGGTGTGGTATAGTGTGGTATGGTATAGTGTGGTATGGTATAGTGTGGTATGGTATAGTGTGGTATGCTGTATTGTGGTGTGGTATGGTATAGTGTGGTATGGTGTGGTTTTGTGTGGTATGGTGTGTATTTGGTGTGGTATGGTTTGGTTTGGTATGGTGTAGTGTGGAGTGGTGTGGTATAGTGTGGTGTGGTATAGTGTGGTATGGTATAGTGTGTAATGGTATAGTGTGGTATGGTATAGTGTGGTATGGTATAGCGTGGTATGTTATAGTGTGGTGTGCTGTATTGTGGTGTGGTGTGGTATAATGTGGTATGCTGTGTGTTTGGTGTGGTTTGGTTTGGCATGGTGTGGTATGGTTTGGCATTGTGTGATATGGTTTGGTATAGTGTGGTATGGTTTGGTGCAGTGTGGTATAGTGTGGTATGGTTTGGTATTGTGTGGTTTTGTGTAGTGTGGTATCGTGTGGTATGGTTTGGTGTAGTGTGATATGGTGTGGTATGGTTTGGTATTGTGTGGTTTGGTATGGTGTGGTATGGTTTGGTATTGTGTGGTATGGTTTGGTGTGGTATGGTCTGGTATGGTAT
>NC_143037.1:5360000-5362500 GCF_057628025.1 Oncorhynchus mykiss | reverse complement strand
ATCTGTGGGATCCTCTCTCAACTATTAGCACGTAGCATAGATCTGTTCGTAGATTCCTCTCTCTCTCTCTCTCTCTCTCTCTGTCTCATTCCTTCCTCTCTCTCTCTCTCTCTCTCTCTCTCTCTCTCTCTCTCTCTCTCTCTCTCTCTCTCTCTCTCTCTCTCTCTCTCTCTCTCTCTCTCTCTCTCTCTCTCTCCCTCAGACTGAGAAACAGAGTGTCCGTTGGGTTTCCTCTTCCTTCTTCCTACAGAGACGTAATAGATCATGAGGGACTATAGGAAGCTTGCTTCTGAAGGGGCAGAGCTACAGTTGACATCTAACAACATTTATCTCTCTAGGAAACGTCCACGCAGGAAACGTCCATGCAGGATTAAAACAAACCAACAAACCATGTATATGTACAATGAGTAAACGTATCACCCCTGAATGCATTACCACTCATTTTCCTTGGCTAAGCCAGTTCTTCTTGTACCAGTCAAGCTACTTGGCCCTGTACAGCCACAACTACCTTCCATACTGAAAGAAATGCCATGAAGAAATGGTGGGAGGAGGAGGGAGAGAGAGAGAGAGAGAGAGAGACAGAGAAAGAGAGAGAGAGAGAGAGAGAGAGACAGAGAGAGAGAGACAGAGAGAGAGAGAGAGAGGAAGAGAGATAGAGACAGAGACAGAGAGAGAGAGAGAGAGAGAGAGAGACAGAGAGAGAGAGAGCTAGAGAGAGAGAGAGAGAGAGAGAGAGAGAGACAGAGAGAGAGAGAGAGAGAGAGAGAGAGAGAGAGAGAGAGAGAGAGAGAGAGACAGAGACAGAGAGAGACAGAGAGGGATAGAGAGAGAGGGAGAGAGAGAGAGAGAGAGAGAGAGAGAGAGAGAGAGAGAGAGAGAGGAAGAGAGACAGAGACAGAGAGAGAGAGAGAGAGAGAGAGAGAGAGACAGAGAGAGGGAGAGACAGAGAGGGAGAGAGAGAGAGAGGGAGAGAGAGAGAGAGAGAGAGAGAGAGAGAGACAGACAGACAGTGAGAGAGAGAGAGACAGACAGCGAGAGAGAGAGAGACAGAGAGAGAGACAGAGAGACAGAGAGAGAGAGAGAGAGAGAGAGAGAGAGAGAGACAGAGAGAGAGAGAGAGAGACAGAGAGGGAGAGAGAGAGAGGGGGAGAGTGAGAGAGAGAGAGAGAGAGAGAGAGAGAGAACAAACCCAATGTTGATAAATCCTTCTTATCTACTGTCTGAAATACCACAGTGTGTCGTCACAGCAACAAGATGTGTGACCTGTTGCCACAAGAAAAAGGTCAACCAGCGAAGAACACACACCATTGTACTTTAACAGACACCTTGTGTACTTTAACCATTTGCACATTGTTACAACACTGTATATATATATATATATATATATATATATATATATATATATATATATATATATAATATGACATTTGAAATGTCTTTATTATTATGTAACTTACGTTCACTGTTAATTTTTATTGTTTATTTCACTTAAGTTTATTATCTATTTCACTTGCTTTGGCAATGTTAACATAGCAATGTCACTTGGGACCTTAACAAAACCCTAAAATTGAATTGAATTGAGAGGGACAGAGACAGAGAGAGAGAGAAAGACAGGACCAAGTCCACCTCTACAAGGCAGCAGTGCCCACCTTTGCCCGGACTCTAAAGGACATCGCTCTCAAATGTATCCCCAACACTTCACACAGGTGCAACAGGTCTACAGACACCCCACCCAGACCAGCGAGACACCCTCCCAGACCTGCAGGACCCCCCCCCCCCCCCCCCCCCGGACCTACACCTAGAGGACCCACGCCAAGAGGACTTACATCCAGACCACAGCACCCCCAGACACATCCACACCCACACCCCAACCAATCAACACCCCCCCCCCCCCCCCACGTCAACCATGCCCACACCCCATTTAGGCCTCCTCAAGATCAGACCTATGCCACTCCTGCCCACCCCATGCACCCCACCCCCGCAAAGAGGGCCTCAACATGGAAGTCACACATACGCCCAGGTAGTGAGCGGGCACCCAAGCCAATGGCATGTACCAGATGCTCAGCAGGCTCTGCTCACACTTACTGGCCTGAGGCCAAACTCCACGGCCAACAACATTGGCCACTTTATGGAACAAAAAGCCTTCACTATCTCATCCTGGAATATCCAAGGCCTGACGTCATCTGCCTTTGGCCAAAAGAGCAGGAACCCGGACTTCACCAAAGAAATCGGTAATACTGACATTGTCATCCTGCAAGAAACCTGGTATAGAGGAGACAGACCCACTGGTTGCCCTCTAGGTTACAGAGAGCTGGTAGACCCATCCACCACACTACCAGGTGGGTGGTATAGAGGAGACAGACCCACTGGTTGCCCTCTAGGTTACAGAGAGCTGGTCCCATCCACCAAACTACCAGGTGTGAAAAGGGGAAGGGACTCAGGGGGGTTGCTACTTTGGTGTAGAGCAGACCTAACTCACTCCATTAAATTAATCAAAACA